>NC_080679.1:27376354-27649902 GCF_030445035.2 Dasypus novemcinctus | reverse complement strand
CCAGTCATCTCTGATTCCTCCTCCCTCCTAATCCCGATTAACCCCTTGTTGGGGTCAATTCTCCAACCTACCGATCCTTGCAGGCTCACCTCTCTGAGTCTTCCCTGATAATGCTGGCCAACACGACCATTCCATTTATGCCCTTGCTGTGTTTTTTGTTTTTTTTAAATTTCTTCCCTACCCCTCCCGTTGTCTGTTCTCTGTGTCTAATTGCTGTGTCTTCTTTGTCCGCTTCTGTTGTTGTCAGCAGCATGGGAATCTGTGTTTCTTTTAGTTGTGTCATCTTGTTGTGTCAGCTCTCCATGTGTGCGATGCCATGCCTGGGCAGGCTGCACTTTCTTTTGTGCTGGGTGGCTCTCCTTACGGGGTGCACTCCTTGTGCGTGGGGCTCCCCTACGTGGGGGACAACCCTGTGTAGCAGGGCACTCCTTGCGTGCATCAGCACTGCACCTTGGCCAGCTCCACATGGTCAAAGAGGCCTGGGGTTTGAACTGCGGACCTCCCATGTGGTAGATGGAAGCCCTAACTACTGGGCCAAGTCTGTTTCCCCTGCCCTTGCTGTTTATGCTTTATTTCCAACCTAGCACCAAGTTGGCATTTTAAAAACACACTGCTAAGTTTTGTCTTTTTAAGAAGGTTGTAATCTTCTTGATGGCAAGGGTCTAGTGATACTTGTTCTCATCCTCTCTCTACTGCATCTAAGGCAAGGATGCAGGAATGAGGGAAATTCAGACTTATTGGGGGTTTTTAAGACCTTATCCCCTTGAATCCTCTCAACAATAAGGCAGGTATTTTTGGTTTTTATTTTATAGATGAGAAAACTGAAGCTCAGAGAACTACTTTTTACACCTAGAGCTAATAAATGGCTGAGCCAGCATTCCCAATTTCCAATATCATTATTTTATGTTTTTTTTCTCTCTTTTTTTTCAAAAATAGCAGCCATTCAAATGAGTGTGAGATGATATCTCATTGTGGTAGTGTTGCTTTCTATAAAAATGAGTTTTTTCTCTTCCCCTCCCCCTCCCCTGCCCTGCTGCTTTTGCTGTCTGTGTCCATTCACTGTGTAATCTTCTGTATCTATTTCTCTTTTTGTCTTCTCTTCTCGTTTTTTTTTTGTTTGTTTTTTTTTCTCCTCTAGGATTCACCAGGATTCGATCCCGAGGACCTCTGATGTGGAGAGAGGTTCTCTGTCCCCTGCGCCACCTCAGTTCCTGGTTTCTGCTGTATTTCACCTTGACTCTTCCCTTCCTCTTTTTGTTGTGTGATCATCTTGCTGCCTGACTTACTTGCGTGGGCACTGACTCACCAAACGGGCACTCGGCTTGCCCCGCAGGCACTCGGCTCTCCACGCAGGCACTCAGCTCACCATGCTGGCACTTGGCTCACCACATGGGCACTGGCTCACCACGCAGGCAGGTTTTCTTTTTCTTTTTTACCAGGAGGCCCCAGGGATTGAACCCAGGTCCTCCCACATGGTAGGCAGAAGCCCTATCATTTGAGCCACATCCACTTCCCTCATTGCGGTTTTGATTTACATTTCCCTGATGGTTAATGATGTTATGCATCTTCTTATATATTTATTGGCTATTTGTATATCTTCTTTGGGGAAATATCTATTCAAGTCTTCTGCCTGTTTTTTAAGTGGGTTGTTTGTCTTTTTTGTTGTTGAGTTGTACCTTGTGACTATTTGACAAATAAATACCGAAGAAGAGGTGCTGTGCCAATTTCTGGGCCTACGCCTTTAGAAACTGAAAGCCTCTACTTCCTGTCTCTTGGGATGCTTGCTCTTGGAACCCAGCCACCATGCCATGAGGAAGCCAAAGCAGCCCATGGAGAGGACAGGCCCACATGGAGAGGAACTGAGGCTCCAAGCCCTCAGCCCCAGCTGAGCTCCCAAGCAACAGCTAGCACCAAGGTGCCAGCCATGTGAGTGAACTACCCTGGAAGCCCCCAGGCAAGCCGCTGCAGCTGACAACATGAGGAGCAGAGACCAGCTGCCCCCATCAAGCCTGCCCAATTGGCAGACACATGAAAAAGTAACTCAGTGCTGCAGTTTCAAGTCACGGGCTGGTTTTTTATTCGGCAATAGGAAACTGACACACCTGGCTTTGGAGACAAATCCCTCAAGTCCTCTCAGGCAGAGGCTTTCATTTTTCTTAAAACAGTGCCCATTTCTTTAAGAAAATGTTTTCTTAAAACATTTTTCTTAAACCATCTTGTAAGCTCTTCTTTCTCTAGCAAAAACCTCCCAGCCCATCTCTTGGAATGAAGGTAATGTATAGCAGGAATTTTGTTCCTAGAAGCCTATTCCACCTTGATTCTCATTTCCTGCTTCCCTCATAACCCTCTCCCCCCATTTTTCTCTTCTCCTGCTGCAACAAACTGTTCTCAATTTCAGGCTCCCGCGATTTCCGCAGGACACTTGACTGCATGTATTAGTGGAAATCTCAGGGTCTTTTCCGTGGAAGAGCTGGGATGGGGGAAGGTGTCTACAGAGGATAGTGCTGCAGGTGGTTAGCAGGTAGTGGAGGAGCTGATCATTTGGATTGTGATTTTTTTTAATGGGTTGATTGGAAGCCAACCATTCTTCTTTTGAGATATTTTAAAATTAAGAATAACTTTTTCTGGTTATACCATCTTACGTTTTTCAAGTTTTCTGCAATGGAAGTGGATTACTTTTATAAAAAAAGAAAAGAAAAGTCACTTCCAATTCCAACATGCAGAATTGGTCAGAATTCCCATTCTGGTGCATTTCCTTCCAGCCTTTTGTCTGTATTCAAACTTTTGTTGGATAGTTGATATCATGCCATTAATAGAGTTCTGGGTCCTGACTTTTCACTTTATTTTATATTTTAAGACTCTCTTTTCTCAATAATATTTTCCCTAAACCTGATTTTTTTAGTCTTCATCATGTTCTAGCATGTAAATCTTCCATTATTTAGCATGTTTAGAACAGTATATTTAACATTGAGGTTGTGACATATATGTCTATGATGCATATCCTTCTATGTAAATCTTTAAATCTTTGAATGTTTCTTTCTGATTCCTAAAGTAAAAATTCCAGATTAAACACTATGCACGTTTGGGAGGCTATTGACATATAGCACAAAATGGCAGAAGACAAATGACTGATGGGCCTCAGGAACTGTTTCATGACTGTCTGTGTCTTTCTCACTTTTTTAGACCCTGGGAAGGGTTGGGGTGGGAGAGCCCAAGGGAAGAAAAGGCCAAGTGAAGATATGAAAAAAAGTAGGTAGATGGCAGAATAAAACCCCTAAACTCATTTTATGATGCTCTGAATGGCTTGGAAGGTTGTTTGTTTTTGTTTTGCCCAACTTAAAGATGAAGGAGGAGAAGGTGTTATGGTTTGAATTGTGTTCCCCAAAAAGATACCTTCCGGTCTAACCCCTGGGCCCATGAGGCCTACCTTATTTGGAAACAGGGTCTTTGAAGATGTGATTAGTTAAGATGAGGCCAAATTGGGCTAGGGTGGGCCCTGATTTAGTATGACTGATGTCCTTATAAGAAGAGGGAAATTTGGACACAGAGACAGACAGACCTGAGAGAAGAAGGCCACACGAAGGTGGGCCTAGAGATTGCAGTGATGCATCTACCAGCCAAGGAAGGCCAAGGACTGCTGGCCAACCGAAGAGGCTAGGAGAGGCAAGGAAGGAGTCTCTCCTACTGGATTGCAAGGGAGCATGGCCCTGCTGATACCTTGAATTCAGACTTCCATCCTCCAGCACTGACAGACAATAGCTTCCTGGGGTTTTAAGACACCCACTTGTTGTAATTTGTTACAGCAGCCCTAGGAAATGAAGACAGGAGACTAATAGCAGTCATGCAGGTAGATGCTGATTGTGTATTGCTTCATTTACTCCTCGTACTGACCCTGAATTATTGCCATCTCTATTTTAGAGATGAGGAAACTGGACTCAGAGGGGTTCAGTAGCCTGTCCAGGGGCAGATACCCAGTAAGCGGTAGAGCTCGCCTGTGAGCCCAGGACTGTCTGGCTCTAGAGCCGGGGTCACACTCACTCAGCCTGGCCCCTGCATCTCCATAGCAATGTGGATGGACTTGGTCCCACAACCCCTCCCCGGCGGTCCCATTCGGCTGAAATACTTCTGTCATTACTCTTCCTCGCTTTGAATAAGAGGGACTAAGGTGAAGACTTAAGGAACCCTTTCCCAACTGTCCAAGGATTTGGGACCTGCTCCTCCACAATTTATTAAACCTCTTTCCCTGCAAAATGCCTCAATCCAGGTGAAAGGGGCGCCTACCCCTCTATCCTGCCTGGATGACCTTTGAGGACCCTGCCAGGCGGAAGATTTCCCAGGGTGGCCGGGGAGTCCTTTCTAGCTGTTTGGACCTGCATTCTTCTAACACGTGTCGTCTAGGAGGCTAAGCCTCCAGCTTGTGCAATGAGGGAGGAGGGCGCCGGCTGGCAGGGAAACCACAGGAGCCAGGCAGATCAAGAAATATTAATAATGTGGCTGCGGGCCGCCAGGCCTGTTCTTGGATTCCGTTGCACGGGCGGGGTACAGGGGACAGCCGAGGGCAGGGGGATGTGCACGCTGGGCTCTGGACCCTGCATTTATGCCCTGGCAGGCTGTGGAAGGACTGCTCCTTTATCCGGGCTTTTGTCTCAACCCTCACTCTCCCAGCCACTAAATTGTACCTCTTACCCCTACAGATATCCTGCAAGATTCATCCTCTAGGAGCCGCCCTGGATGGACCCCCCATGGCTCTGTTTAGATGCTTTGTTCCATTTGGGTGGCTTCCTCTGGGGGTAACATTCAAACTATTTTAAGACAAAACTATTTAAGAAGGGGCCTAGGTCTAGCCCAATGCTAACAGTTGGTCAACTCTGCAGGCTGGTGCAGGCTTCCCAAGGCATGGCAGGGCCCAGGGTTAACTCTTTACTTGCTGGACTGGAGGGAGAATTGGAGGGCCAGGGGAGGGACTGGGGAGGCAGGCGCACAAGTGGGGCTAAGGGTAGTGGCTATGTACTGAATGGTACAGAAGCTTTTCAATATTTTAAGAACAAGTGGATCTTGGCCTAGATGGGGAAAAAGTAGCCATGCCCATGGTTTCTCTTTTTCTTTTCTTTCTTTATGAGGAACAAAGAATCTTTTTTTTATCAGACAAAGTTATAGTATTACAGAAAAGTCATGCAGAAAATAGAGTTCCCATATACTGCCCCTATGAGTAACATTTTGTATTAATATGTACATACATTATAATCTATGAAAGAATATTATAATTATACTGTTAACTATAGACCCTGGTTTACATTAAGGTTCATTGTTTGTATCATACAGTCCTGGTTTTGTTTTTAATTTTTGTATTTTTTAGTAAAATATATAGAATCTAAAATTTCCCCTTTTGACCACATTCAGATACACAATTCAGTGCTGTTGATTATGTTTACAGTGTTGTGCTACCAGAACCACCATCCATTACCAACCTTTTTCCATTACCCCAAATAGAACACTTCTTATTAGGCTCAGACTAGGAATGCATGAGTCTCAAGGACCTCTGTGTATTTGTAAATTTTCTTCTCCACTTTCTTCTAGGCCTGTTTCCACAGCCTCATGAGTTACTTTGTCCTAGAGTAGGTCTTGGCTTCTCCTTCCTCTTCCCCTCCAGGGTCACAGCCTGGTACTTCCAGCCAACCTTGGGATCCAGCCACGCCAGGTAGACAAACTTGAGTCTTGCAAGTGTGTCTTTCCTGACCCCTCAGGAGCCCCAGGCACGGGCCCCTTTTGTTCTGTATCTGCTCGTGGAGCCTAGCCTTGGTTTTTGGAGTCATGAGCCAGCAGCTGCCATGTTCCAGCAGATCAGGGATGATCTTAATGTGGCCAAACAAAAACAAAAAGCCAGTTCCCGGTTCCACAAATGAGAAGTCCTCCTTCTTCAGTTTCTCCCATAGCGCATGGACTCCCTGGTTTCTGCCTCATGACAGACATCCTATCCAAACAAGTGAAAAAAAGTTGATTTAAAATGGGAATTTAAGTTACTCCCTGCAGTTCTCAAGGGCAGTTGGCCGACCAGCACACTCTTCTGTCAGACTTGAAGATTCCTTTCTTGCAGTGGCAGGACAATAACCTGAGATTCAGAACCTGGCGTCTAGTCCTGGTTTTACCAACACCGGCTACGTGGCCTTGGGTGAGAACTTTCCCTCTCTGGGCCTCACCTTCCTCCTCTGCAAAACAAAGTTATGGAAAAGTTGATCTCTCCAGCCTTTTCAATTTCGAAAGCAATGTTAATTCCGTGGTTCCATTCCTGGCTGCAGTCATGTAGCATTCATTAGGGTTAAGAAAGTAGGCTGCGGGGCCAGATGGTCTGGGTTCAAATGCAGGTTCAGCCACTCGCTAGCCTTGGGCATAATGGAAGGGATAATAGTAAGTTAATTGTGAGGATTAAATCAATGCATATAGTTTATAGTGTTTAGAACACTTGGTCCTTAATACAACCATTTTTGCTACCTTGGGTTAATTGTAGATTTCATGAAGGCTGGGACCTTCCCTCTCCTTTACAGACATTCAAAGTCCCCATGTTCTAGTCCTAAACTGGCTAACCCTGTGAGCAGTTTACCTCCAGGGTTTCTAAACTGTCTCAGAAGGACAGAACTACCATGGATTGAGGGCTGGCTCTGGGCCAGGCCTTGTACACGGTCCTGAACTCCTCCCATCTCATTTAATCCTCACAATAGCAGCCAGAGACAAGGATTATCCACCCCCCCCCCCCCCCACCAAAAAGATTAAAACCCCTTCACTAGTAAGTAGTGGATTGCAGATTCAGACCCACGTCTGTGGGACTGTGACGCTCCTGCCAGGGTGGGTAAAGTGAATTCCTCCGCAACAGGGGCTCTGAAATTTTTTGGTTCCATGGACCCCTTTGCCTGACAGGTGAAAGCCCCAGACCCCTTACTAAGTCTACCCTACACTGTGTTTTATTTAATAAATATATCACACCTGCACCAACACGTCCCCACAAGAATAATGTTTTTTGTTTTTTTTTTAATTTCAATTCAAGCTCATCTTGTTGAGAACCCCTCCTCCAGAAAGATAATTCTGTATCAGTCCAGGTGCTTCTTGGGACAGAAAGCTGACACCTGAATTTACAGAAGAAAGCCCTCCAGCGGGCGGGAGGATGGGGTAGGGCACATTTCCCCTAAAGCCCTCTCCCCCTTCTTTCCTTTCTAAACAAGTCAGGCTTAAGTATCCAAACCACAAAGATGAAAGAGTCTTTTTGATGAAGTCCTCCAATCTGGAAAGAAGATTAAAGAAGAGAGAATGACAGAGAAAAAGAAAAGTAAAGGAAGAAAGGAACAGAGGAAGAGGGGGAAGGAAACAACCCTTGACAAATATTTTCTGTTAATAAATTCCATTTTGCCTCTAAGATGTTTGCCAACTATCTAAGAAGGAAAAATTTTTCACATACCAGGGCAAACCATCGCCAAAACGCCTGCCTCTCCAGTCCTCCTGCCTGCAGCCTCTGTTTCCATAACGTCCCAGGAGGCAGCCTCTGGAGGACTCTTGCCATCTTCCTCCAGGAAGATCCTGCCTTTTCCAAGAAGGAGATTCAGGGGGATTTACACCTTCCACCAGATTCTAATTCTAATGTGCACTTAAGATCAATGACCACCGCCTAGTGGTTTAAGGGCATGCACTTTGGAGCCCGATGTGGGTCCAAGTTCATACTCATGATGGTACTTGACCGGCACATCAAAGCCTCCTTACTTCCACTTTACGATCTGGTACCACAGGCTCAGCGCACGCACGGGGGTGGGCCTTTGCTGGGGTCCCACTGCACCAGGGTACCTCCTGTCTTACCAGTTATCACCTATAGTGTAATTAGTTGCTTGTCCTCTTGTCCATCTCCCCATATACCCTGTGATCTCCTTGAAGGCATTCAAATTTGTATCCCTAAAGCTTAGCACAGTGCCTGACACATAGTAATCACTCAATGTTTGCTGAATGTTTGGATTGATTTGAGTTACTCAAGAGCCGCCTGCAGGTAGTAACTTAATCAATCATGTTGTGAGAGTTGAGCCCAGGTCTTTAATTATTCCAGGAAGCCTTTAAATCTTCCAACCCTGCCATTCAGTCATCATGCAGTCATTTTTCTCCCAATCTTTTGAAGGCTGCTGGGATTTCCTATTCATTAAAAGGGAGTCTGAGGAATGGGTGGCCCCTCATTCCTTCTCACCCCATTCAAATCCTTTAGACACAGGGCTTGCTAACCAGGCACCTAAATGGTGGGGGGGGGGGGGCGCGGAGAGGACAGGGTGGGGGCAGACTATGTAGAAGCTGTAACATGGGAATCATTTGGAAGTGGTGTGGCCCGGATGGACAGGGATTGAGAGGGTCCCGAAGCCTCAAGTTCATAACCATTGGCCCTTGAAGGCAGGACTTGGGAAACCCTCCAAACACAGCCTTCTAGCTTGCAGGCTGTCCCTTTGTCCCGGCAGCCCATGATGACTGGCAGGGAGACCCTGTGCCAGGGGAACTAGTCCTGACTGTCCCCAGCCCACGGAAGAACACACCAGCACACTGATATCTGTCCAAGGGGTGTCAGGCCCATCCTCCTTTCTTCACACTAGGGTTTGCCCCGACTCAGTCCCAAGTTCAGCCCATCTGCTTAGGGCTACTCTTCAGGGTTGCTCCTCTGGGAAGAGGAGAAACAGGCCCTGCAGTCCTCCAATTTGTTTCTATTCAGAACACAGTTTATTCCAGCTCTTCCTCTGTGCCAGGTACTTCCTGGCTTTCTCTGAGGGTAACAGAGATGAGTAAGACTTGGGCCTCACCCTGATAGTTTAGAAAGAAAGGCAGACGTCCACACAAACTTACCACAACATGCACCAGGCCCTCATTCATGGGCCTCACCTTCCCAAACAGCTTCAGCCCCTTGATGGGTCACTGCAGGTGCCGCATTCTGGAGTTCGCTGTTTTCGGGCTAACAGGCCTAATGAGAGGAGAACCAAGGTGCCCAAGCTCCAGTGGTGAGCTGTGTGCTTCCATGGCACGGAATCCCAAGTCTTCCCTCAACGCTTCCCAGATAGGAGTCTAGAAATCACATCAGTGTTCCCACCTCCCTCACACGGCCTCAGTCGGTTCCTTCTCTGTGTCTCTCTGATCTCTACCTCCCTTCCTTTCATGTCAGACTCACACTTGACTATAAGCCTAAGTTTTCTCCAATCTAGAAGCTGCTCATTAAGCTGCCACAGGGCCATCACCAGGTAGTAACAGAAAATTCTCAGCAGTTAATGACCATGCTGCTTCCCATCCCCCTTCCCTCATACAGGGTCTTCCAGGGGATGAAGGAAGCTGGTGAGTCCCCAGACATAGGATACCAGGCACCAGCTTGTGAGAGAAAAATATCTTCCTTGAAAATTTAAAATCACTGGCATGAGACTTTCATGGACTTGGGGTTTGAATAAATAGTTCCTGAGCAATCTAGAAACCCCTATGCTAAGAAATAAAATAAAACATGGCCTGAGTCAATGATCATTACCTTTAGAAGTAAACACCTTGATTATCCTGGTTTCTCCAGATAAAGCCCTACTAAAAATGAGTTCACAACCTGAAATCACAACCTGAAATCAACCCAAAATGTGATATTTCTGCCTGAAAAAACAGGCAGATTTGAAAAAATAGAAGAAATAGTACTTTTTCCTTGAAATAAAAATAATACATAGGTATTAAAATGTAAAACTCAGTGAACAATATTTCCACAGTTAGAGAGAGAGAGAGAAAGAGAGAGAGAGAGAGATACTAAAGAGACGATGACAAGTAAATGCAATATATGATCCTGGACTGGAACTAATAATAGAGGAGAAAATGCCCAAAAGGACATTATTGGTACATATGAAAAATTGGAATATAGAATGTGAACTTTATATCAATGTTAAATTTCTTAAACTTGATGACTACTTAAGGTAATTAGATAAGTGAAAATCCTTGCTATTAGAAAATGTACATCAAAGTATTAAGTGTTTAAGGTGCCTGATATATATGAGCTGCTCTCAGATATTTAGAAAATAGCTAAATGATAGAGAAGTAGATATACAGACATATATACACATAGACAGATAGACAGGCAGATAGATGGATGGATAGATAGAATGATAAGACAAATGTGGAAAATGTTAAAAATTGGTGGATCTGGGAATCTGGGTGGTGGTGTTGGTTGGAGTTCGCTGTATGGATTTTTATTACTTTTGTAGAGGTTCTGTAGTTTGGAATTATCCCCAAATACAAGTTTAAAGAAAAAAAATCTATGAACAGACTAGATAGTAGATTAGATATAGCCAAAGAGAGAATTAGTGAACTAAGAAATAAATCTGAGGAAATTATCCAGATGGAGCCCAGAAATGGAAACCATGAAAGAGATTTTAGAAGATATGGAGGATAAAATGAAAAAGTCTAGCAAATATCCAATAGGATGTCCATAAAGGAAAATAAAGAGAATGGGGTAAGGCAATGTTTGGGAGAAGGTGGCTGAAAACTAGTGAAAGATAAGAATGTTTAGATTCAGGAGTCATAATGAACCCCAAACTAGATAAATAAAACCAAATCCTCTTTATGATATACCACAGTGGAACTGCAGAACACCTAAGACAAAGAAACCGGAGAGGAAAGACTGGGATTCACTATTATTGAGAAACCATAGGAGAAGCCATGAAGACTGCATGACTTGGGAACTTCTAATATCTGTATCCTAGGTGTGGAGCCTGCTACTGAGGGACCTATTGATTTAATATGAAACAGATGGAAGGCAGAAGCCAAGATTAAGGATGACTTCAAAAGAGGATTTGGACTTGGTACAGAAGGCTGTGAGGAGCTCTTGCATTATTGCAAGAATCCAATGAGACAAGATAAATAGGCTCGTTAACGAAAAAGTATTTTCCAAAGGATTGTTTTGCAGTGACTGTTGTGTGGAAATGAACCTATTCTGGGACTCTTTGTTCTCAACTCCAAACTGCCATTTTTTTTTTTTGTTTTGCTTTTTCCTTTTTAAAGTAGCACAGAGAGGTTTTGCAACATTCTGAGGTACTTTGTGAAGTGTTAAACCAGTTTTGAGAAAATGCTTGCTGTCTAGATTAACCATTCCATGTGCAGTGTTGACATTTTATGAGGGAAATGGCATAAATTATCCCACTTCCCTTTCCCTCTCTATTGCTTAGACTAGGCTGACCCTACCTAGTAAAACTCCAGATTGGACCAACCAAGAGTATGCCTCCGTGGAGGTTGTGGGGGAATGGCTCTGGTTGCTGAACACTGATTTCACACAGAAGATGGTAATTCTCAGTGGCCTCCACTCTTCTGGGCTGTTGTCAACAAATGGAAAATTGAGAGGCATTTGCTCAGGAAACCACAATAAAGAATCACGCACAGCCTGACAAGGAATGTGAGTGAATTAGCAAAGGCTGGTCTCAGAGAAACGAGGGGAGAGGCTGGGTACCATTAAACTCACCCCATCAGCCCACCTAGGAATCTTTACCTCACTGGCTTATGACATGAGGACACATCTGACCCAGGGAGCACTTATTCTTCTTTCAACAGCTTTTTATTGAATAATGACTATATGACAGTCATGTACTCAGTGTGGTAGGGACACTACAGCAATCCAAACAAAGTCCCTGTTCTTTCAGTCTAGTGACAGATGCACACAATTCAACAAACCATTAAAATACAGCTTTTTTTTTTAAAGATTTATTTTTTAATTTACACCCTCTCCCCATTGTCTGCTCTCTGTGTCCATTTGCTGTGCATTTTTCTGTGTCCGCTTTTCTTCTCTTTAGGCAGCACTGAGAATCAATGCTGGGACCTTCCGGAGGAGGAGAGAGGTGCTCAATCTCTTGTGCCACCTCAGCTCCCTGGCCTGCTGCATCTCTTATTGTCTCTCCTCTGTGTCTCTTTTTGTTGCCTCATCTTGCTGCACCAGTTCTCTGCTTGGGCCAGCACTCTATGTGGGCCAGTTTTCCTTCATCAGGAGGCCCTGGGAGTTGAACACTGGGCCTCCCGTATGGTAGAAGGGAGCCCAATCACTTGAGCCACATCCACTTCCCATAATACAGCTTTAAAAGTGTTATATAATAGAGGTGGTGTAGAACACCATCTAGACTTGGCAATGGGGAGACTTAAAATGCTGAGGCTTGAGAAGAATAAGTAAGAGAAGCCAAATGAAGGAAAGTACAAGATATATTCAAATAAGTATAAATTGTTCATTTTTTCTGGAGTAATGAAAGGAGAGTTGAGCAGTGAAAACTCTTTTTAGAAAGGCAGGCAGTGTCCAGATCAGGACAGGTCGCCCCAGAGTAAGCCTTGATCCTGAGGATTCTGGGGGCCATTGAAGAGTTTTCTGTAGAAAAGTAGCCTCAGTAGATTTTATTAGAAGGCTCACTCTGGCTACTGTCTGGGGATTCAATTAGAAGGGATAAATGGGAGTCAAGGAAATCCATCAGGCAGCTATTACCGTGGCTGCTGCCTGAACCAGGTGGCAGCAACAGAGATGGGAAGTGGGAGAATTCAAGATTCTTTTGCAGGAGAATTAATAGGGCTTGGTGATTTAATTCGAACTTTGAGGGAGAGGAATACTGGTTTGAGAATCAGGCAGGTGATAAGAGGAAAATATCTATTCCTGTGACCTCCTGGAAGCAAAAGGAAAAAAGACAGTGATATGACAGTATTGGGGGGTGGTGGGGACAGATATGATCTGCAGTGGAAGAGACCAGAGAAGGCTCAAGAAAACTCAGGGCTGGCTTCATGGGCACACAACCCATGCAGTCTCCCAGGGTCCTGCTCTTGGAAAGGCCCCATGTTTGGTTTAATGCTTGGATTTTGCCATCTTAAAGTTCTAAATAATTTCATCTTTGAACTTGTGTTTCACAAGTGAGGATTAATGGGACAATGGAACATACCATGAGCAGAGGAGATTTGTGCAATATGTGAATCTGCCCCCATTCCTCGCTGCCCTGTTCACATAGAGTGTTCGTGATGCTCCATGAGTACAGAATCCTGGTGGGCCCACTGTGTGTGGGAGTTCAGCAAGATTTAAACTGGAGACAAGATAAATGTGCTATGGAAGCTGGTGGCTTTGAGTCTTGCTGAACTCCCGTGCATTGTAGGTGCACGTGCACCAGAATTCTGTACTCAAGTTCCATATCTACATGTCTATGACTGAGAAGGCAGAGGGGCTGATTGCCCTGAGACACCAAGCTTTCTCTTTGAACCAGAGCTTGCTTTAAGCATAGAAAGGTCATGACATTCTAAGAAACTTAAATGACGGAGGAACACTATCATATCTTTTCTTATTCATTGACTTCCCTGTATTAGCCAACTACTTACGCTGAACACGATGACATGGAAGGAAAAGGAAAAATAGGGCAACTCATAGTTCCTTTTTCTTTTCTTCCTTTGTTCTTCATCAGTAAGCTGAAGGTAAAGAATGTGCGCATATCAAGACATGGCATAAAAACAATTGTGTTAGGTTTTGTGCAGTGCTCCCACTGTTAGGTAAGAATGAAAGGCATGTGCATGAATGAGCTACAAAATACAAATTGTGTAATTTTGGTGATTCTGCATGCGAGTTAAATGCCCTTATATTTGCATTTAAAACTGGCATGGCACAATATAAAGAAAGACAGTAAAATTCATGCTAATAATTTAAAGTCTTAATTTTTCTTTACTTTCAGTGACATTAAATAGTATATAATAACATGACCAGTTGAGGGACCACAGAAGAAAGGAAAAAGTTTTATAATTTAAGACATTTTGTGGCACTTTTATTTTGCTGTTTAACAAGGACTCTGCATTTTCATTTTGGAGAGCATCCCACAAATTACGTAGCTGGCACTTGGGAAACCTTTGGACTAGAATACAGGGGTTGGGTTGGTGGACTAAAGGAGACAGTTGTAGTGAGAATCTGTACATATGAGTTCCCCCTCCCCCTTTCCCTCCCTTACCCTCCCTCTCCCCCTCCCCCTTCCACCCTGCTGTTTTTGCTGTTTGTGTCCATTCGCTGTGTGATCTTCTGTATCTATTCCTCTTTTTGTCTTGTTTTTTTTTTTCTCCTCTAGGATTCACTGAGATTGGCTCCTAGGGACCTCCTATGTGGCGAGAGGTTCCCTGTCACTTGTGCCCCCTCAGTTCCTGGTTTCTGTTGCACCTCACCTTTACTCTCCCCTTCATCTCTCTTTTGTTGTGTCATCATCTTGCTGCCTGACTAACTTGAACAGGCACTGGCTTACTGCGTGGGCACTTGCACAGGCACTCAGCTCACCGCATGGACACACTTTTTTGTTTCTTTTTTTACCAGGAGGCCCCAGGGATCGAACCCAGGTCCTCCCATATGGTAGGCAGAAGCCCAATCACTTGAGCCACGTCCTCTTCCCTGTATGTAAGATTTTAGTTTCTTCTTTGTCTTGATCTCACCACTTGCCTTCAGGCATTTTGCTTCTCTGCATCTCAGTTTCTTCATCTTTGAAGTGAAGACTTTGGACTGGTTATCTCTAACTTTTGTAAGTCCTGGTTAGCAGCTTTTATTTGATCAGGAGGGGCATGAAAAGGCAAGGCTGGTAACTAATGCTGGATAGTCAGATTTCAGAGGGTAGGATCACTCACCTTCTCTGGCATATTAAGATCAAATCTTATTTCAAGAGATGATCTCTATGATTTAGCAGCAATGAATTGATTTGAAGAAATATTTCAATAAAATGCCTCAATAAAAGCCCCTTAAAGCTCACTGAGCTGAGTTGTAATTTGCATGAGAAATCAAATGGGGTGGGCAACACCCAGTAAGTTATGTAGACTCACCCCCCCCCCCCCCCCCCCCGCATGCTGTCTTGACTTCTGGGAGAGTGAATAAGAAGCAGGAGGGTGGAGAAAGTGACAACCACTCTAGACAGCCCTCAGACTGACCAGTGGGTCTCTTTCCCTTGGTTTGGATCCCTGCTTGATCAACAAGGAGTGGAAAGTAATCAGCACCCAACCACATACCAGCTTTTCCCTTGCTCCCTACCCAAACTTTAGGTGGACTTTGTTAGGGCAAGCGTACAGGTGTGCTTTGCCAATGGACACTCAGCCCCTCTTCTCAACTTTACCTTCAGCTTGCCCCATTTCATAATTTAGGAACCATGATTTCTTTCCAAATCTGCAGGAGATTGGGAGCTACAATTCTTCCAGGACAACCAAATAATTATCAGCATTTTCAGAAAAGGGGTTTTAGGACTGTGCCCGCCTCTCACTGGGTGACCTTGACCAAGTTGCTTCATCTCTCTGGGACTCATTTGACCTCTATGTAAAAGGAGCATGGTGTAGTGGGAGACAGGTTTGGGTGATTTTTCAATAAAGCTACCACAAAGCCTCAGTATGTAAGAAGATATAAGTAAAGCTCTGGTTGAAGGTAGGGAAAGATAAAAAGGGATAACCCAGAGTCCCAATTCACCCTTTATCTGCCCTCTTTACCCACTGGTGCCCTTGCAGCTCTGGACATCTAGAAACCCCTGCATACTCGAGGGCGTGAAAATCTTCCTCATTTTATAGACAAGAAGGGTGAGGGACTTGCTCAACATCATACAAGGAGTTAGTGGTCATGATGGAATTAGGACCCAGGTCTCCCGACCTCTAGTTCAGTGCTCTTTCCCTTCACTGTTTTGGCCCAAACCTGTTGTGGCCACTTTTTGTTTATTGAGTGGGAAACACCCTATAAGCCCAAACATGAGCTCTGCCCTCTGGGAGTGGAAACAGCAGCCCACATACAAATCGTTGAAGCCACCTGTGCAATGGCATCCACGCAGAATGCCAGAGGTACGATTCTGACTTTGGAGGTTATTGTGTTTATTACCAAGAATGAGATTCTTGATAAGGTTTTGTCAGGCATCTGGATGATCCATTAGATGAGTTACAAACAGCATTAGAGTTTGTCCTTCGTGGCAGTGCAGCACTTAGTTATGCAGAGTCCTATCCTTTCACGAGTATTCATCTTAGCTCTTCAACTAGATGCTCTACTCCGTAAAAACACAGTTCCCCAATGCCTATTTTGGTATTCTTGAACACAGTATAGTAGCTTTTCTTTGATGAGCTAGGGCAGGAAAAGGCACAGCTGATAATTGATGCTGGCTGGCTAGTCACCAGTAGGCAGGATTACCTTTCCTATTTGGCATTTCGAGATCAAATCTTCTGGGAAGCAGACTTGGCCCAATGGATAGGGCATCTGCCTACCACATGGGAGGTCCACGGTTCAAACCCTGGGCCTCCTTGACGCATGTGGAGCTGGACCATGCACAGTGCTTATGCGTGCAAAGAGCGCCCTGCCATGCAGGGGTGTCCTCTGCATAGGAGAGCCCCACGTGCAAGGAGTGCGCCCAATAAGGAAAGCTGCCCAGTGCAAAAGAAAGTGCAGCCTGCCCAAGAATGGTGCTGCACACACCACACATGGAGAGCTGACACAACAAGATGACGCAACAAAAGAGACACAGATTCCTGATGCCACTGACAAGAATGCAAGTGGACAACGAAGAACACAAAGCAAATGGACACAGAGCAGACAACTGGGGGGTCGGGGGAAGGGAAGAGAAATAAATGAAAAATAAAATCTAAAAAAAGTAAAATAAAATCTTCTAGGGAAGCAGAAGTGGCTGAAGCAATTGAGCTCCTTCCTACAACACAGGAGGCCCCTGAGTTAGTTCCCGGTACCTCCAAAAGAAGACAATGAGCTGGTGCAATGGGGAGGTGTGGCAAGCTGATGCAACAAGAGATATAAGAAGAAAAAAGAAAATGTAATGAGAGACACAACAAAGTAGGGAGTGGAAGTTCCCAGTGCCTCCAAAAGAGGATGAGCAAGACAGCAACCTGATGCAATGGGCAGGTGCTGCAAGCTGATGCAACAAGATGACGCAACAGGAGACACAAGAAGAAATACACATCCAGAAATAATATAAAGCAGGGAGCGCAGATGGCTCAAGTGTTTAGGTGCCTCACTCCCATATCAGAGGTCCCAGGTTCAGTTCCTGGTGCCTCATAAAAATATAAGAAAGATAAACAGACACAGCAAGTGTGAATGAGGGGCTGGGGAGAAATAAATTAAATAAATCTTTAAATAAAAAGATCAAATCTTCTTTCAAGAGCTAATCACTGAGATTCAACAGCAACCAATTTATTTCAATAAATAGTCCTTAATGCAAAGTGGATTTGGCTCAACTGATAGAGCATCCACCTACCACATGAGAGTTCCAGGGTTCAAACCCAGGGCCTCCTGACCCGTGTGGTGAGCTGCCCCTTGCGCAGTGCTGATGCGCGCAAGGAGTGCCATGCCATGCAGCGGTGTACCTGGTATAGGGGAGCCCCACTTGCAAGGAGTGTGCCCCTCAAGGAGAGCTGCCCCACACAAAAAAAGCGCAGCCTGCCCAGGAGTAGTGCTGCACACACGGAGAGCTGACACAGCAAGATGATGCAATAAAAAAAGAGATGCAGTTTCCTAGTGCCACTGACAAGAATGCAAGCAGATGCAGAAGAACACACAGCAAATGGACACAGAGAGCAGACAATGGGGGAGGAGGAGGGGAGAGAAATAAATGAAAAATAAATCTTTAAAAAAAAAAAAGGTCCTTAAAATGTCTTGGCAGAAGTGGGCACTTAGAGAACAATGCTTAGTTAATAGTGTTTCTTCTCAAAGCCATTGGAATTATCTCTACTCACAAAACGGGGAGGAGAGAAAAGTCAGAAGAGCGTTCTGGAAGCAGGCAAACTTTTTTAACCTTTCTGAAGGGGTATGGCACCACTTGACCCAGCATTGCAGAAGTGGGAAGGAGCTAAGCTGGCATTAGGCAGCCAGTGGGAGCATGCTGCAAATAGCAGCTACCTGTTTGGAGCATTCACCGCATGGGAGGCACCTACCTCAGGGGATGCTAAAACCAACCTCGATGGAGTTACTGCTGCTTCACCTTACAGATGAGGGAGCCGAGACTCAGAGAGGAAAGGAAACTTGAACAAGGCCTCAGAGATGTGACTAGATCCCAAATCTAGCTAACTCCAAAACCCAAGTTCATCACCTGCATGTCGGGATGACCACAGGCAATAGAATGAGTTTGGAAGGTTCCTATAGATAACGTAAAAAGCTTGAGCATTACATTTGTTGACATCCCATTCCACTCAGCCCACCTTGCTTCTTCCCCTTCCCAAAGAATTTAGTAGAGAGGGCAGCAAGCATAATGGCTAGAGAATGTGGAGCCAGTGAGTTTGTAAACCAGACATGCTAACACAGCTCAGAGACCTCTGGGGGCGGGGGAGGAGGGTGCTGGCTGAGACAGGAACACAGCCAGAGATGGGGTAATGAATAGAGAGTCTGCAAAGTTTATCCAAAAGGTCTTTAAATCGGGAACATTGTGATCATACTGAGCAATCCCTCAGATGCAGATGTGATGAACTAAAGTTTTTCTCAGAGCCCTCTAGGGATTTTAAGAGAGTGTGGTGGTTATTCATGGATCTACAAGTCCCACAGACCTGGGTTTGAATCCCCAGACCTGCCACTTATTAGCTGAGAGACTTGGGGCAAATTACTTAAACTCTTTAAACCTCAGTTTCTCACCTGTGTCTTGGGAATGATAACACCTGTCTCAGAGGGTTGCAAAGATTAGGTGAGATTTTTGTTGAATGCTTGGCACAGAGTCTGGCATATTAAAAACATTCAATAAGTAGTTGCTACTAGTGTGATTCTTATTTGTATGTCAGTTTCAGCATCTCATCAAGTTAGATATAATTATTTTTACAACTGAAGTTGTAAACCCTTGGTTCAGTCACACCCTTTAGGGACCCACATCAGTCCCTGGACACCTCAGACTCCAGTGCATTAATTTTCTCTTGCACTCTGGCTCACACTTGCTTTACACATTTGCATATCTGGTGACCTACCCAAAGACAATTGTATGGGCTCTTTCCAAGAATAAATTGGGTGGTAACTCCTAGACCCCAAAACCTGTAACCTTGAATATCCAAAATGACAAAATCAATCCTCAAGTTCCACTGGCCTTCAGACAACTACAAATTCAAAATATTTGAAATAAAATTTTCTATGGGAATTTAGAGGTCAAGTGGATCTAACCTCTTCATTCTACAGCTCAAGACACTGAATTCTAGAGAGGGTGGAACTTTTGCTAGAGCTGCAGATTATTCCAATTGCAGAGCACTACCAAGGGCTGAGAATGAGATCAAGTCAAGAGATTTTCTCCAACTGGTGACCTCCAACCCCTGCTCCCTCCTTGCCCAGGGCACTCTGGTGAGGCAGGAAGGCTCTGCTGGCTCTCTCAGGATCTTTCTATCTCTACTTTTTGGTGTCTCCTTCTCTCTTACACACATGGATGATTCTGGTATGGTTTCATGGTTGGAATAAAGCCAACGACTTTTCTGTCTTCTCATGCTCCCTGAGCTCAATGTTTCTAGAAAAGTTAAGTAATAGCTTCCCTAGACACAAATAAAAAAAGGGGCGAGGGAGACTTTTGAGCCTCTTTAGTTGACTGAAGCTTTCTTCCTGGGACACTTCTCACAACTCTCAGAGGTGGGTAGTACCAAAATTCTGCCCAGAGTCTCTTTCCTCCAATCCAAAGCTTCCCATGCTTCCATGCCCACCCCACTCTCCAGTCCTGCAAGAAGGCTTCCTGACTTGTCCAGTGAAAAAGGACGCTGTTGTTTCCATTGCTCTACTGACTGTCAGGGCAGCAGCCTCTTGCTCTGTTGAACTCGTGGTTCTGTGATGGATCGGCTTGTCGACCTGCTCATTCTGCCAGGATAGTAAGGTCACTGGGGGGTAGGGAATGCTTTAGCAGTTAGCATCCAAAAATCATAAACACATTTTAGTTGGAAGGACTTTTAGAGGGAAAATCTTATTCTACAAATAAGGAGGTGGAGACTCAAGGGAAGAATCTTGTTTATGGTCGCCAGTTACATGGATGGTAGTGCCAGGTCTAAAGCCAAGAGAAAAATCTTTCCATCTCACTCAAAGTAAAAGCTAAAAGCCTTTACAATGGCCTCTCAACACTCTGCCTCTCACCCAGCACACCTCCGTGACTTTACCTTCTACTATTCTAGTCCTCCCTTACGCTACTCTAGCCACACTGACCTCTTTGTTGTGCCTCTAACCTACCAATCATGCTTCTGCCTCAGGGCCTTTGCACCTGCGGTTCCCTCTACCTGGTATGCCCCACCCCCACTCCCTTGCCCCATCAGATTTCTGGACGACCTACTCCTCATATCCCTCAGGTGTTTACTCAAATATTTCAGCAAGGTCTTCCCTGTCTACTCTATCTAAAATTGCCCATACCCACTTCCAATCTTGAACTCTTTTTATTTTTATCTCAATATTTGACCATTTATTATATTATGTATCATATTTAGCTTTTTAACTTATTCCTTGCCTGTTTATCCTCACTAAATGTAAGCTCCATGATGGCAGGAATATCTGTTCAATTTTGCATTGCTAGATCTTTACAGTCAAGTGCAGTGCCTGGCACATAATAGGTACTTTGTGTGTGGATATTAGTGTGTGTATATATACACACACATATACACACATATTTTTATATGTGTATATATATACACATACATATTTATAGATATGCATATATTTGATATGTGTGTGTATATAGATATACATATATTTGAATGAATAAATAAGCTCTTTTGGAATATAACTGAAATTCCCATTTGTGATGGTTTGAAGTTGTATGGACCCCAGAAAAAATCATGTTCTTAAAACTAATCCATTCCTATGAGTGCAAACCTAGTATAATTAGGACCTTTTGCTGAGGTTACTTCAGTTAAGGCATAACCCAGAGTGGGTCTTAATCCTCTTACTGGAGTCCTTTGTAAACAGGATGAATATGGAGAGAAAAAGAGAGAAAGCCATGGAAGCAAGAAGCTAGAGGAAACAAAACCCAGAAGAGGAGGGAGAGACCAGCAGATGCTGCCATGTGCTTTGCCATGTGACACAGGAGTCCAGGATTTCCAGCAGCCAGTCTTCGGGAAGAAAGAGTCACTTGATGATGCCCTTGATTTGGACATTTTTCTCAGCCTCTAAACTATAAGCTTGTAAGTTAATAAATTCCCATTGTTAAAAGCCCACCAATTTCACAGTACTGTATCTCGGCAGCCAAGCAAAGCAGAACACCATTATATGTCAGAAGAAAGATGAAAGACCCCTGGATCAGAGTCTGCCTTGCTAGTCTAGGAGTGGAGCTCTGCTGCGGAAGGCTGGCCTTCCTCCTGCTGGTGTACTGCACAGGGCGCTCTTTCTGGAGTTGGGTAAGGTTAGCTTGGTTGCCCCAAGGCCCAGACAGCATGGTTAAAGAGAGCAGATAAAACACACAAAAAAGGAATGAGGTTTCTATGTTTGAAATCCAAGGAGTCCCTGCAGCAATTTCCTGGAGGACCCTTGATTTGGTCTAGCTATCCTCCATCCTGGAGTAATTTATTTCTTTTCTATTTACACTGGGCTCACTGGTTTAACCCCCTTGCTCTGACTCTAGTTTGTAGGTGAGGATGAATTTGCAGATGATCTCTGGTCTTTATTTCCTTGCTCGGGGTAGCCACCAGAGACCCAGATCTGAGCCCTTTAGCCACAGGATGTGGGAGATAGGGCCCCCTAGATTGATTTCAGTAGTGTATTAAGCAACAAAACGTGTTAGCTAAAGAATAACTGAGAAGAATTATTGGGAGGCAGTATTAGAGGCTGGTTAAAGACCCTGGCCTTAGATTCTAAGATTTGAAGTTGAATTCCAGCTTCACCACTCATTGGCATCAAAATTTGGGAAAGGTCACATAGATTTTCATGCTTCAGTTACCCTATATAGAAAATGTGCGTCATAATAAAATAACCTGCTTCAGGGAGCCCTTGTGAGGATGAAATGAGATTTCATTTAAGGGTTTACAGCATTTAAGGGTTTATAGCAGGACCTGGCACATGGGAAACATTCTGTGTGTGCTAGCTGTGGTTGTCAGGAGGCCTCTTCTCTGATCTTTGGATCTCTCTTGAACTTTCACAGATCCAGTAATTTGCAATTCCCAGAAGGAGAGGCTGTGGGAAGCAAGTGGTCCCAGAATGGAGTCGTCTGGGATGGCGGGTGGTTGGGTGGGGTGGGGGAAAACATCCTGGGATCTGCTGTGGAAAGTAGAATTATTGCATCTTCGACAAGAGCCCTAAATTTTGTGTAAGTTTGTAACAAAAGATTTTTGCTATAGCCCTTCTCTGCTGACAGAGGAAAATTTAACTGTCCACTACATACATAAAATTTTCTCTCAAGACATACAGACATACAAGCAAAGAAGGGAAAGTTATACTTTCTATGTGTAACATGTCCTGTTCACCAGAAACAAATATAGGGTGATAAACTGAATTCTCTTTTTTTTTTTTTCAGTTTTGCTAATTTGAATTCAAAGTCACCTTTAGAACTCGGAGTCTTGTAAATGAAGATTAGGAAGGTATTGAGGAGGGGGAGTAGAGACACATTTGCGAAAAAACCATTTCCAAGGGCCTCATGAGAAAAAAGGGACACATGCTCTCTCTGCTGCATCTACCGCAAGGATGAAGACCATTCTGGAAAATGTCGACATCACGCTGAAGGGACGGGCAGTTACTGTGAAGGGCCAGAGGAGCCCGCAGAGGGTCTTCAGTCCCGTCAACGTGGAGCTCCGTCTACTTGGGGAGACCTGGCCGCAGTTGGCACTCGGTAGTCACGTACAGCACTTGATCGAGGGTGTCGCCCTGGGCTTCCGTTATAAGATGAGGTCTGCATCTGCTCCCTTCCCCATCAATGTTGTTATTCAGGGGAGTGGGTTTCTGGTTGAAATGTGACATTTCTTGGGTGAAAAACACATCCATGAGGCTAGGTGTTGCTTGTTCAGTATCTTGAGCCCAGAAAGATGAGTTAATTCTTGAAGGAAATGATATTGAACTTGTATCAAATTCAGCTGCTTTGATCCAGCAAGTCACAACAGTTAAAAACAAGGCTATGAGGAAATTGTTGGATGGTATCTATGTCTCTGAAAAAGGACCAGCTCAGCAGGCTGATGAACACGATGAGAGTTGTGCGAAAATAAAATGCCAGACCTATTTGTGATATTTTAAAGATGTAATAAAATTCATCTGTTAAAGAAAAAAAGGGCTCTAAGTACATTTTTTAAACTCTTGCCAAATAGAAATAAATGTTATATTTCAAGGGTTAGCAAACCATAGCCCCCAGACCAAATCCAGCCTCCATCTATTCCATTCCTTGGCTGTATTGTCTGCGGCCGCTTTCCTGCCATAGTGGAGAGTTGAGAAGTTGCAATAGAGATTGTGTGACCTACAAAACCTGAAATGGTCACTGTCAGGCCCTTTAAAGACAAAACTTTCTTTTCCTCTATAATTCAAAAGCAACATTATAAAAAACACCTGAATTTTTATAACGAAAAAATTTTTTAATGTGGTATGTGTGTGCATTTTAATGTGTTTAATATTCTACAGAGGGAAGCAGATTTGGCTCAATGGATAGAGCATCCACCTACCATATGGGAGGTCCAGGGTTCAAACCCAGGGCCTCCTGATCTGTGTGATGAGCTGGCCCATGCACAGTGCTGATGCGCGTAAGGAGTGCCATGTCACACAGGGGTGTCCCCCATGTAGAGGAGCCCCACACACAAGGAGTGCGCCCTGTAAGGAGAGCCGCCCTGCGTGAAAAAAGTGCAGCCTGCCCAGGAGTGGTGCCTCACACACAGAGAGCTGACGCAGCAAGATGATGCGACAAAAAGAGACACAGGTTCCCGATGCCGATGACAAGAATGCAAGCGGACAAAGAAGAACACACAGTGAATGGACACAGAGAGCAGACAACTGGGGTGGGGGTGGGGGGGAGGAAGGGGAGAGAAATAAGTTAAAAGAAAAAAAATTCTGTGGAGTTCCTCAAGTCCATTTGCCTGAGCCTATGAAGGTCTCAAATAGCTCTAGTTAAGGTAATAAAAACAATATATTTGAGCATCTTATTCCCAGAAAACCTCTTAAGAACTCATAACGAAAAGAATCTTATTTGAGATGTAACAATTACCCCGCATTTCAAATGAAATTTTCAAAAGGCATTTGGAATGTTAACCTCTACACTCCTTTTATTTATTTAGTGATTTATTTAGCTATTTAGCTATTTAGCTTTTTAGCTATTTGTTTGTTTACTAAACTTTTCTATTCCCACTGATCTATAAAAGGTCTTGTGGCTTTCAGAATAATATGCAGTACAGAAGAGAATACAGATCAGAGACCATCTGAGGAAGCAAAAGGAATAAATGCTTTCAGATAATTGAGTTGAATGGATTACCCAGCATTTGAGCAGTGATTTTGGAAGATTTCTGGTAGCTAGAGAAGAAAATAAGTCATTTAGACAAAGCGAGGTTTGTGGCCATGTGTCAATCACACAGGGTCCCCCACTTTGTAGGGCCCCAGGTTTCGCTTACTGCTTCTCTGGTGCTGTATTGAAATTCGTAATAATTTCTTAACAAGGAACCCCTCATTTTCCCTGGGCCCTGTAAATTATGTAGCTTGTCCTGCAGAGAGGGTTTGTTTTCTGACCAGAAGATATACAAATTCTCCCACAGAAGCAAAAATCTTAAAATTAATCATCATCATTGTTGAAACCACACTTTGTTAAGCCCTATTATGCACCTAAACTTCTCTGTCTAGAAATTAGGGATAAAGACCAAGGTGCAATCAATTTCTCCCATTTTCTTTTGTTGATCATGCTGTCAGGGAAAGCATTTTCCTTCCTAAAGACACTTTCCTTAGCAGCCTAAACAAGCCTTAATTTCTGTGGAGATGAAAGCTCTGTTTTCCCCATGAGATGTGTCCCTCCCAGACTAGAGACTAAGGTGACTTTGTCTCATTTCTTCATTGTATCCCTACCATATGGAACCCATCCCCAATGATGGAAGAGAGCAAATGAACATAGACATGAAGATACTGCCTCTTAAATAGAAAAAGAAAAGGGAGTAAAACCCAAAAGTTGGTTCTACCTTGAGAGAAAAGGAATTGACAATGGGGAGAGAGAAGAGATTCTTGTGACATGATGTGAGTGGAGGAGGTGGTTTAAAAGGTGTTTCTTAAAAAAGATATTTTATCAAGGCACTCAGTTTCCCACTGCTGTGTAACAAACAGCTCCCAAATATAGAAGTTTACCACCATTTATCAGTTCTCAGAGTTCTGTGGGTTTACTGGGCAGGTGTTCTGCTTGTTTTACCTGGCTCTCCTGTGCAGCTGCATTTAGCAGGCTGGTAAGCTGACCGCTGGGCTCAGTTGAAACAGCAGAATTGGCTGAGCCTCTCCCTTCATGTACTCTTTCATCCTCAAGGTGGCTACGGCAGCATCCTAGACAAAACCTGCAAGGCTCCTTACAACCTCACCCAGAAGGTTTCAAAATGTCTCTTCTGGACAAAGCAAGTCATGAGGCCAGTTCAATTTCAAGGGATGGGATCATTGACTCTGCCTTTTGATAGAAGGAGCTGTAAAGTTACACAGCATAGGGACATGGACACAGGGAGGCATGATTCATTAGGGGCCACTGTAGTAACAATCTCCCACAAACAGCAATGGTCAGATTCTGGAATGTTGGAGCCAGAAAGGATTAGGGCAGGGACCCAGTATTCTTGACTTCTAGCTGAAGCCTCTTCCACTGAGCCAGTGATTCCAAGTGATTCCACAGCAACTTACTGCTTCTCTCTAAACTGCCAGGAGATTCAACCACATATCATGTTGGCTGTCGAGTTCTGCCTCCTGCCCTGAGTGTGTCTGCCATCTTCCCACCCCTCCGCAAGCTCTACCCACCATTTTTATAGACGATGTAGCTCTGAAAAATATTCTCCATATATTTTAACACATTGATGAGGAAATTCTCCAGTGGAAACTTATTTTTCCTACAGAAAAATTGAAATAGCAAATGCTTCATTGCAGGAGGACACATCC
This sequence comes from Dasypus novemcinctus, assembly GCF_030445035.2. Lineage (NCBI taxonomy): Eukaryota > Metazoa > Chordata > Mammalia > Cingulata > Dasypodidae > Dasypus > Dasypus novemcinctus. The sequence continues at coordinate 27,623,921 of NC_080679.1, read as the reverse complement.
GGGAGAGCAGCCATTTTTAAAGAAGCATACACAGCCTTTACCCTCGTTGCACCCAGAGAGTAAGATGGGTCACCAACAGCTCTACTGGAGCCATCTGTGAAAATTCAGTCAGGGTTCCCGCTCTTGCCACGTCTGTTCAAACCGACATGGTCTGATCTGGAAATACGGTCTCAATATGTGCCGCCAGTGTTTCTGTCAATATGTGAAGGATATCGTCTTCATCAAGTTGGACTAATCTTCCTTGAATGGACTGTCCAGGACATCTTCCTGACTAAACTATGCTAGTTCTTTGTATATAAAATAAAACTAAAAAAACTGAAGGAAAAAAAAAAAAAGAAGCATACACAAAGTTAGCTGGTCCACTTAGCTGTGTCACTGTACAGGCCAAAGTAGATGTCGAAGTCCAGGAAGAAAACAATCACTATGTGCCATGTTCCAGAAACTTATTTTGTATATGCTCTTTTTTTAAAGATACATAGATCGCATGAAATGTGACATCAAAAAACATAAGCGGTTCCCAGGTACCCCACTCTCCACACCCCATACTCCTCCCACATCAAAAACTTCTTTCAGGGAAACGGACTTTGGCCCAGTGGTTAGGGCGTCCGTCTACCACATGGGAGGTCCTCGGTTCAAGCCCCGGGCCTCCTTGACCCGTGTGGAGCTGGCCCATGAGCAGTGCTGATGCGCGCAAGGAGTGCCGTTCTACACAGGGGTGTCCCCCGCGTAGGGGAGCCCCACGCGCAAGGAGTGCACCCTGTAAGGAGAGGCGCCCAGCGCGAAGGAGGGAGCAGCCTGCCCAGGAATGGCACCACCCACACTTCCCGTGCCACTGAAGACAACAGAAGCGGACAAAGAAACAAGACGCAGCAAAAAGACACAGAAAACACACAACTGGGGGAGGGGAGGGGAATTAAATAAATAAAAAATAAATCTTAAAAAAAAAAAAAAACTTCTTTCATTAGTGTGGTACATTCATTGCATTTGATGAGTACATTTTGGAGCACTGCTACACAGCATGGATTATAGTTTATGTTGTAGTTTACACTCTCTCCCAGTCCATTCAGTGGGTTATTGCAGGATACATAATGTCCTGCATCTGTCCCTGTAATATCATTCAGGACAACTCCAAGTCCCGAAAATGCCCCAACATCACACCTCTTTTTCTCTCTCTCTACTCCCAGCAACTCCCGTTGCCACTGTCTCCACATCAATGATATAATTTCTTCCATTGCTAGAGTCACAATAATTCCACAGCAGAATACCAGTAAGTCCACTCTAATCCATATTTGTATATTTGGGGTGCATGGTATCTTTTTCTCTACCCACTCATCCCGCCCCATCCCAACATTCAATTCATCGGCATTGCCAAAAAGCATTTCTATAAAGAACTTAATTTCAGGTGAGGCAAAATTTCAGGTGAGGTAAAATTTCAGGTGAGGTAAAAAGACACCCAAGGTCTGGTACCTCCCTCTAGGATAGCGGTTCACAACTGGAGGTGCTTTTGCCCCCACAGACCATTTGGCAATGTCTGGAGATGTTTTTGATGGTTACAGCTTGGGGGAGGGGCACGACTGGCATCCAGTGGGTAGAGACTAGGGATGTTGCTAAACATCCTACAGTGCACAAAACAGCCCTCAAAACAAGAATTATCTGGCCCAAAATGTCATAGTGCAGCTGCTGAGAAACCTTGCCCTAGCAGTTCACAATTAAGATATAGGGGCTGGCCCATTTTGCTTTAAAGGATAATATTGTTGCAGACCTCTATTTAAAGCATTATTTTCCTCCATTCAAATGTGTTTAGTAATATTTAGAAGAAAAAAGACATAGGAGCCCGTTTCTGGTAGAGGTTATGTTATGAAAGGTGATAATTTTCCACAATGATTAGGCATCCATCGTAAAGGAGGAGGCAACTGATTAAGTTAGAATGTAATTGCCAGATAAATATTTTCCAGACTCCAAAGAGAGGTTATGGGGTTTTGCTTATTAAGCAAGGGAAAGTTCATGTCAGTTCCTCCTTTCCCTGCATTTTTCCAATTCTGATGTGGAGGCAGATGGCGGCAACCACCAATGCAGAAACAAGGGGTTTGAGGCCATCCTTGTCATGGATAGGAACCTAGCCTCTTCCCCCAAAAGGCCTGGATGGACGGGAGGAGTAAAACAGATCAAGGTCTGGATTTGTCAGTTTCTGAAGAATGTAGTTCTGGAACCACTTCTTTCTCCCAGGATGTACTCAACAATCCATGTCGGGGAGAGCCTGGCCAGGCATTTCCTTTGTCCAGCCCTAGGGTAATGGTGGAGAGCAGATAGTCTGCTTCTCTGCTGAACAGGCCAAGGACCTCAAGCTTAGGGAATTGACTTAATTTGCCTAATAACACACAGCTGGTAAGAATTGAAACCAGACTCTGAAGCCCCATTTTCTCTCTTCTAGATTGGATCACTTTGTGCTAACTTGGTACGTTGGAAAGAGCCCTAGGTTGGGATTCAAAAATAACACCAAAATGTCTTGCCTTTTGGCAAGTATTTTAATGTTTATAAACCTCAGTTTGCTCTTCTGTAATTTGGGATAGCAGTGATGTCTGGTGTCTCTGTGGCCCCTCACGATACCCATGCACTTGACCCCGCTCTCTAGGCTCCCAAGGATTCCAGTCTCTTCCATCCACATGAGTGAGCAGTGGCTGCTGAAAGGAGGAGACAAGGCCACTCAGAGTAGGGAGGGGCAGCAGGGGCTGTTGCTTCAGCTCAGGCTTTCCCCTCTCCAGGGTCAAAGAGGCTGAGAACAGAGAAGGTATGATGTGAGCTTGGGTGACCCAGAATCTGGTAGATAGTTCAGGATTGCTGCAACGGCAATAGCTAGAGAGAGAGAGTTTGGACAAAGCCGAGTCCTGGAGACCATTTTCTTGGCTTTTTGTATGTGGAGATTGTCATCCATCCATCCAGCATTCATTGAGTCCAACCACTGTGTTAGGCACATGCTGGAGAGTTAATGTTGACTAAGCTAGGGTGGATCCTTGCCCCCTGGTGTTTAAAGTCTGAGTAGCAGTGTGGGTTTCCCTGGGTTTGACTCCTAGCTCTGTCACTTCCTTAGACAAACTCTGTAACCTCTCTGTGCTTCGGTTTTTCTATCTATATAGTAGGAACACTAATAATAATAGTACCTGTATTAAAATGATCATCAGAGTATTAAATAATATAAAGAGTTCAAAAACTTCTGACACTACTCAGTTCGATTCAATTTTGACTCTACTGGGAGTCAGGCCAGATTCCACAGATTAAGGACAATCCTCTACAAGACTGCCCTTGCTCAGAAACCATTTGCAAGCCTGGGGCCCAGGACCCTTGCACTGTTGACAAACTGATTACAAATTTGGGGTTGCCCACCACCACCTAGGGTTTGATAATTCACTAAAATGACTCATGAAACTCGTGCGGAAAACAGACTCTTGTCCTTTAGACTACCTTCGAGACACTAGGAATGACTATCGCCTTCATCAGAACCAAGATTATGAGGACAAGGAGACATTGGAAGTAAATCAAATATGAGAGATCCTTCTATAAGAAAGATCTGGCCTAAAATCCATTCTTCTAAATATGGATAACTCTATGATTAACCAAGTTGCCTACACCAAGTCAAACCTCCCTAATTTTGTCCCTACTTCTCACCTCACATTCCCATAAAATCTCCCTTAACTCTCAGGTCAGGAGACAGATTTGAACCTTGCCTCTGTCTCCTTGCTGGTCAACCTCACAATAAAACTCTCTTTTCTCAAAGTCCCAATGATACAGTATTGACTTGTGTACAAGTCAGACAAAGAGCCCTTGCTTGGTAGCAATAGTTTTATCATGTAAAAGGATACATATCTGAAGAAGTCAAAGAAGTGATGCAAAGGGTGAGGTCTGGGAGTGTCTCAGGGGCAAGCGCCTGTGTCCTCACCATGTAAAGTCAGGAAGTGTCATCCTCCTGGCAGAGCAATATATCTTATCAGTCATGGAAGCTCACTTGAGCATCATTGTCCTGCATTTCTGTGAGGACTCATTAAGTAGGCATGGTGAGTGGAATCCATGTCACGTGGTTGAACTCAATCTCTGGCCTTCTCCCCTCCCAGAGACCATGCTGCCATGACAATGTGGCTACTCCTATCCTAAGACTTCAGGTGTGGCTGGCCCTGTCCCATCCCATTAGCATGTGAAGTATCAGCTGTGGCCATGGATGAATAATTTCTCCTATCATGAGAAATTCCAGGAATAGAGAGGCTACCTTCCCAGGAGCCAGAACAATGGTGAAATCACTTTTCTGTAGGCCAAATTCCTTACTCTGCAGATAAAATTTAGATTAGCATAATGCCTGGCACCAAATGAGCATTCCATAAATGTTAGCGATTGCCATTGCTATTACATGGTCAGACAGATAGGCAGACAATTATTAGCTGCCACGGAACCCTGGGAGGTGGGGGTCACTGAAGGACCCTGGAGCATGAAGTCAGGAAAGAAGTCACCAAAGAAGGTAGGAGAGGGAAAAAGAGACCCAAGCCAAAACAAACACACGAAAAAAAGACCCATGATGGCTGGTGTATCATTTTGCTTATTTGTTTGTTTACCCCTACTTAAGCAGAAAAATGAAATATAGGAAAGTCTCCTTGAGAGGCTCCAAGCGAGTACACACTTATCACCAACTTTCATCAGTATAAATCAATGGGATGGTCCCTCTGGTTCCTCTATTAACTTGCCACTAACTGGGTGGCTTAACAAACAGACATTTAGTCTCTCACAATTCTGGATGCCAGAAGTCCAAAATCAGTATCTTTGGGTCGGAATCAAGGTAACAGCAAGGCTGGCTCTAGTGGAGAATCCGTTCCTTGCCTCTTCCAGCTTTTGTGGGCTGCCTGCACCCCTTGGCTTGTGGCTGCATCACTCCAACCTCTGCCTCTGTGGCCATGTTGCCTCCTCCTCTTCTGTCTGTGTAATTTCCCTCTGTCTCCCCCTTATAAAGACATTTATGATGGCATCTAGAGACTACCCAGAGAAGATGGAATAATCTCCTCATCCCCAAATCCTTAATTCAATTATGTCTGCAAAGATCCTTTGCCCAAATAAAATAACATTTACAGGTTCCAGGGATGTTTCTATATTTTGGGAGAGGTAATTTTTCAGTCTGTCACCCCACCCCATGATACAGATAGGAACACTGAGGGCTGCAAGGTGAGGCAACCTGCCCAATGTTACAGAGAGAACCTTGGCAGAGGCAGGTTTCTGAACACGGGCTGGACTCAATCTGCCACTTTCTCCATCCCATCAAGCTCTACCCCAGAGGAAAAGCAGGAGGAGAGAAGAAACCTGCTGAGAAGGACACCCTCACTGAGAGGTTCCCTTTCAGAGAAGATGGGTGCAGGGTCTCAGCAAGGACCTCTGTGTGAGAGAACCCTGTTATCAGTTCTCTTGGGGTGAGAGCAGAGACTCATACTTGTGGTCAAACGAATTCCTAAAAGCAAAGAACGTGACATGAGCCTCAGCTCCGGAAAAACTGAATTTATTCTGGAAAATGTCTCAGGTGCAAAAGGGCCAGGGATGCTGGAAGAATTACATTGTGACTCCATGTGGTGAGACAAAACTGGACAATACGGGAAGGCTTCAGCAATGAATCCATGGAAATGGAAGAACTTGCTACATCTTGTCAAAGAGATATGAAGAGGCTCCCAGATAGAGTGAGGGTGGCAGCCTGCACTGTGGCTTGTACCTGGGAATGGGAGGGGAGGGGGGCTGGGACTCTGACTGGTGCTTTTCTATTGGAGGCAATAGACACTGGCTGCAAACGCAAGGAGCAGGTAAGGTAACCAACTCAACCAAGTTTGCCTGAACCTTCCTCAGTTAAGCACTGAAAGTCCCATGTCCCAGGAAACTCCCTTTTCCTGGGCAAACAAGGACAGTTGGTCATTTGAGTTCCAAAATTTATTTGAGTGTAATCAGTGCTCATGAATATATTTCCGATGGTGAGGCCAAAGCCACACTTATGTCTCTTCATTAAAGGAAAGGGGCTGCTGTAAACTGTCCCAGAAGAGACAATAGGAAAAGAAATGCATGTGTTGGATACTCGTGTGGCTGCTCTAACAGGAACTCCCTTAACAGTGGCTTAAACCTAATTCCACTTAACAGTCTGGGCACCCAAAATTCAAACTAGTGTGGTGGCTCCTCAGAGCTGGGACTGAAGTCTTTCTATCTGGTTGCTCCACCACTGCAGCAGATTGAAATGTGTACCCCACTTTGGACATGTTCTAGGTTTTGGTCTGCTGGAAGTCAAGGGAACCCAGAAGAGAAAGAAGAAGATGCCACCATGTGCATTGCCAAGGTACAGAAAAGCCAAAGGCCAAGGATGGACCCTGCCACCCCACCATGCCAGTCTTAAGGGAGAAAGCACCACTTTGCTGAGGCTTCCTTCTTGGACACGCAGACTCAAAACAGTGAGCCAATAAATTCCCATTGTTTAAGCCAGTCCATGGTATGGTGTTTGTTTTTAGCAGCTGGGAAACCAAAGCATCCACGTCGAGGACGTGGCCCTTGTTCACACTCACGCTCACGTACCATCCTCCATCTGGCTCCACGGCATTTCCACCTCCCATGAAAACACGACTCTATATTAAGTTCCCTCTGTTTAAATATCTTGAGAAGTTTCTGTTTTCATGACTGGAGGCTGAGTGATACAGTCCAGGGCCTGAAAGTGATAAGATCTACAGAAAGGAATGTGTGAACACATGCACTGCAGATCCTTATAAAGAGGGAAGGAACGAGGGAAGCATATGGGCCTTTCGTGACTAGATTGGAATGGGCGGAAATGCCTTGCATGTGTCCTCCGTGAGGAGGTAGTTTGAACTGGAAGAAACTGCAGAGTTTAAATCTGGGAGAGGTGACAAGAGATTCCCGGGGGGTGAGGAAGGTCAGCAGGCGCTGTCAGTTAAGTTTCCTTGACTTGTCAAAGCGTTTTGAAACCTCCCCAACAACCTTGCCTGGGAGCCCTTTGCCTGATTAAATTCTTTTTGCTTCTTTTTCTTTTTCCTTTTTACATTTTGAGCAAATTAAAAAATACAAAAAAAAAAAAGTATGATGGATATTAAACACTCATGTTCTCATTATACAGAATTAACTAGGGTAAAAAAATTTTTTCCTACATGCTTCAAATATTTTTTTATAAAATAATTAATACATTATGGATATCGTTAGTGTCCCCTTAGAGACAACGCTCGGCCCTTTCCTCTGCTCTCCCTCATCAGAGAAATCATTCTCAAGGAATTGATGTCCTTTCTATCTATCCATGTGCCCCCAAATAGCACTGGGTGTTGTTCTGGGTGGATTTTAAGTCTTTTCCAGTCATGTACACGTACTGTGCACCTTGGCTCTGCCGCCTCTTAACTTCACGGTTAGTGTGTCCGCAAGAAGGCAGGCAAACAGGAAATGGTGCTTGCTGGGACATGGACCAGCAGGGCATTAAATCACATTGGACTGAACAGTGGCAAAATTATTCTCTATAGGTTAACTCAAAGGGAAGTCTCAGACAGAATGGGGCTAAGTTGTTAATACTTGCTAATTTCCCTTTTTAGCAAAGAGAAAGTGCATCCTCTAAGCACGCAGCAAGCCCAGGTATCTAGCTCGATTTTCATAACATTGTCATTTTTCATGAACTGAATTTATGATTATCTTCTATTTAAGGTAAGCGATACTGGTCTTTCATTTACAACAAGAGAATAAAATGACCCTATATGATATATTTAAGTGTAAAAAGACAGATTTAAATGTTTAAACATAAGCTGAGTGGTTCAGATGATATGTGAACATTGGAAGGTGCTCATGAGTAGGTTTTGGGGAAACCCTGTGTATGCCCGTGGACAAACTGATGTCTACATTTATTGAGCTGCCTCTGGCACAATGTGGCAATAAGGCATTATGTAAATTATTTGTTGTAATCCCACAACAACTCGGCAGAAAGCATGATTTTTTAAAAATATTTTTTTCATTTAATTTTAAAAGATACATAGATCACATAACATAAAATGTAACATAAATGTTACATAAAATGTTACATTTAATGTAACATAAAATGTCACATTAAAAAATATAGGAGGTTCCCATATGCCCCACTCCCCACACCCTCCACTTTTCCCACATCAACAACTTCTTTCATCAGTGTGGTACCCTCATTGCATTTGATGAATACATTTTGGAGTACTGCTACACAGCATGGATTATAGTTTACATTGTAGTTTACACTCTCTCCCAGTCCATTCAGTGGGTTGTGGCAGGATATATAATGTCCTGCATCTGTCCCTGCAATATCATTCAGGACAACTCCGAGTCCCAAAAATGCCTCATATCACCTCTTTTTCCCTCTCCCTGCCTGCAGCAACTCCCGTGGCCACTGTCTCCACATCAGTGTTATAATTTCTTCCATTGCTAGAGTCAGAATAATTCTTAGTAGAATACCTGTAAGTGCACTCTAAATCATATTTTATTCCTCCAACCTGAGGACCTGAGAAAGCATGATCTTTTGCAAATTACGGAATGCAGGGGGGAATTAAGTGTTGAGCCCATATTTAAACTGCCTGACTCCAGATCCCATGCACTTAAGCCTTATGCTATGCCTAATACCCTAAGCAGAAGTGCTTAACCATTTTTGTTCCACAGTCCCCTTTGCCAGTCAGGTGAAAACCAAGGACCCCTTACTAAGTCCATGCTATACTATGTATTATTTAATAAATATATCACACTAGCACCAACACGTCCCCACAAGGATAATGCTTTTCTTGAATTTCCAATTTAATCTCACAGACCCCCTGAAATCTTTCCATGGAACCACAGGGGTCCCTGGACCCCTGATTAGGAACCCCTGCCCTAGAGTCTTGTTGACTTCATCTGTAAAATGGGCCTTAGAGAACATCTCATCTGATGACTCAAAGGGCTGTGGAGAGTCAGCATGAGGGCAAGGATGCAAATGTGCTTTGAAATTTGCCAAGCGCTGTCAGGTAGCCTCCTGGGCTTGGGACCAGTGCACTGAGAAGGGGCAATACTTGGGATTAAAGACTCTGTTGTTGCCATCTTGAAATTCTTAGCACTTTTGTCTCTGGTGGTGAATTTGTACGTGAAGTCCGATGGGACCAGGAGCATGCCCAGGAGGCTGGGAGCAAGCTTGGCTGACCCACTGCCTCCCTGTGATGGGTTCTCAGGAACCTGTTCCCTGGACTCCATGTGATCCCTCCCTTGTCACCCCTGCTCCATGACCTCTGCCACCCTGAGGGCAGGCACTGGGAGCACTGGCATCCTCTGTGCGCCACACTGTGTCTCGGGCAGGGCAGAGTGCAGCCGTGCCTCACCAGACTGGCAGTGCTTAGGAGATCGACCTGGCAAGGGCCTCTCGCCCACGGGTCTCTGAGCAGGGACTGAGGGTGTCCCTGGCACCAAGGTTGCCAATCCCTTAAGGATCACCTGTTGACTGTGAGTTGGGGCAGCGACTGGGAAAGGGAAAAACTAAGCCCATTTCCATTGAGTAGATATTGATGGATGAGCAGATAAAGACATTGACAAGGCATGTGAGACTGCAGGAAATAGGAGAATTCTGGGAAGCAGAGCAGACTCGTGGGATTACAGGCCACTGGGGAATTTACCTAAATCCCATGGTGCCAGTGACAGCTGCTAGCCTGGTCTCTGAAGGGTTCCTGAGAGATTTCTGGGGCCAGCTGGCCAAAGCACTGGGAAGCAAGAATGGGTAGAGAGTGTCTCCAGAGAAAGCAATTAGGGTTTTGGGGGAATGTAAAAAGGAAGGAGGAACATAGGATTTGGAGTGAGCGGAGCGGCAAATGGCACAGCCAAAAACACTTAAATTCAAAAAGGGAGAGCAACGTCAGGGCAATGAGCAGACATGGGACGCAGGTAGTGGGAAGAGGGTGGACATGTGAGTTTCTGTGGTTCATGAGGGACGCGATCGATGGACGGTTTTGTTTGTGGGAGAAGACGTGAATACTTGCGTTACACATTTCATAATTTAATTGCATATATATATATTTTAAATTGAGAACACACACAAAACAATACCAGATGCTATCCGTGGACACCTGGATTGAAAAAGAAGGCACTCCAAGGAGTTGACCAGGCTGTACATGTGCAAGAAATTACCCTTCTGGCATGTGAGAACCGTGGAGTGGCGAGAGCACTGGGACTCAGACCTGCGTTCGGTCTGTGGTCTGCTGTTCTCAGCAATGTGAGCACAGTTATTTAAGCTATTGAAATTTCAGTCCCATTAAAGTAGTATCTGTCATGTCTATGCCACAGGGTGATTTACAGGCTCTTATGGAAAAAAGCATGCGTAACAGCTTTGTAAAGCTGTAAATCACTTCTAACAGAAGACATTCTTTCTTTCTCTTTGGTTTATTAAAAATCCAAGCCCCTCCACTATCTCAGCCCCCCAAAATTTTTGCACAAATACCAAAATATTTCTGTCCTCTCTATCCTTTGTTTTATTCCCATTATCAGGGAAAGGTAGGCTGGAATGGGGCTTGTCCCATCACTCATTCACTTGTTTATTCTTTTTTTTTAACAAATCAATTTTATCGACACATTTATAAATCATACATTTCATCAAAAGTGTACAATCAATGGTATTTGGTATAAGCACATAGTTTTGCATTCATTACAACAATCATTATTAATACATTTTCATTATTTCAATAACGATAATAATAATTATAAACGAAAACCAGACTAACAAGAAAATTCTTCACCCCTCATTCTATGTTTCCCCTGCTGTACGTGGCTGCTATTTCTGGCTATTCTTGCACAATTATTTATTTGTTTGTTTGTTCGTTTGTTCGAGCACTTTTCTTGAGATATATTCACATACCATACAATCTATCTAAAAGGTCTGATCAATGGCTTTCTTATAATCATAACCTTGTGCATTCATCATCACACAAAATTTAGAATTATTTCATTGCTCCAAAAAGAAAAACTATGCATCCCTTAGCATGCCTTTCCTAGCCATACAAAACCAGTAATAAAGTTTCATCTTTATGCATTGAGTTATAATAACATTTTATATTGTTTATTCTTTTATTGAATCCATCATTCACTCAACTCACGGTGGCTGAGGGCTCAGACATCCCACAAGTTACCAGGGAATGAATGAGTCATTTTCTGTCCCTGGAAAGCTCATTGGCTAGCAAGGATTTTTTTTTCTTTATTTATCCCTCCCCGTCTCCCAGATTGTTTGCTTGCCTTCTCCAGGAGGCACTGGGAACTGAACCCCGGACCTCCCACATGAAAGATGAGTGCCCACGGGCCTGAGCCATATCCACTCCCCGCAGGCTGCAGTGTCTGCTGGTTTGTGGCATCTGCTCGTTGGAGCAGGAAACGGCATCCCGAACCCGGGACCTCCTGTGTGGTAGACGAGTGCCCAACTGGTTGGGCCACATCCGCTTCCCTAGCAGGGGTTTTATATCCCATAATTGGAAGGGAAAGGACCCTCTGCACAGCACAATCCAAACTTCCTTTCTTCCTAGTTTCACCTCAATTCACAGTGGAGCTCATCTAAGTACTATTGTGACTATTTTTACCAGACCAAAGCAAGCTGTCTCCATGCTTCTAGAGATTAATGTGACTTCTGCCTAAGCCACTGCTGTTTTCTCTTCATTTCCATCTCACTGAGACCCATCAGTTTTTTGCTTATGTGTAAGTTGGCCCCATCCTTGGGGAGAAACCACCCATCCGTCAATTTGTCACAGCTTTATAACATGACCCCTCTCTTTGGGCTGCAAACTTCTTAAGGGACAATGCTTCATTTCTCCCAAATTAACCTGGACTCTAAGTCTCATGGCTCAAAATATGTCGAAGCACTGCCCCTTGTCGTCTACCATCACTTCAGGAAAACACAACACCCAGGAAGGATGAGTTTCTCCTCCATCCCTCTCTTTCCTCAGAGTGACTTCAAAGCCAATGCTGTGAACATGAAAAACCAAGGTAGAATCATGGTTGTGCCCCTTAGAGGTTGATCGCGGCTGACTGGGGATACTTGCCCAGGGTTTGTAAAAAGTACTGCATGGGAGACCACCACAGGTTTCTCATGGCCACAGACTGTGGGACACAATGACAACAATTTCACTTATTTATGCAATAACAGAATTGAGACTTGATGCCCCCTCCACACCTGGAAACAATTTGCTTAAAAAAAATACCCTACACCAATAGAAAAACCTACAGCTAGCACTGTACTCAATAGTGAGAGACTGAGAGCTTTCCCTCTGAGATCAGGATCAGGACAGGGAAGCCCACTGCCACCACTATTATTCAGTATTGTACTAGAAGTTCTAGCTAGAGCAATTAGGCTAGACAATTAAATGAAAGGCACCCAAATAGGAAAGGAAGAAGTAAAACTTTCATTACTCATGGATGACATGATCCTATGTCCAGAAAGTCCTGAAAAATCCACAAGAAAGCTACTAGAATTAAAAGGCGAATGCAGCAAAGTGGCAGGATACAAGATTTATATGCAAAAATCAAAAGCATTTCTGTATACTACTGATGTGCAATTTGAGGAGGAAACAAGAAAAAAAATTTCATTTATAATAGCAACCAAACCAATCAAATATTTAGAAATAAACTTAACCAAAGACATAAAGGAGCTGCATTCAGAAAATTACAAAAGATTGCTAAAAGAAACCGAAGAAGACTTAAATAAATGGAAGGACATTTCATGTTCATGGTTTGGAAGACTAAGTATTATTAAGATGTTAATTCTACCCAAACTGATTTACAGATTCAAAGCAATCCCAATAATAATCCCAACAGCCTTTTATGCAGAAATTGAAAAGCCAATACTCATATTTATTTGGAAGAGTAAGGAGCCCTGAATAGCCAAAAATGTCTTTTAAAAAAACGAAGTTGGAGGGTTCTCACTTCCTGACTTTAAAGCATATTACTTAGCTACAGTGGTAAAAACAACAAAAAAACAGCATGGTACTGGCACAAGAACAGACAAGTTAACCAATGGAACCAAACTGAGAACTCAGTAATTAACTCTCACATCTATAGTCAAGTGATTTTTGACGGGGCTGTTAAGCCTACCCACCTGGACCAGAACAGTCTAGTCAACAAATACATTATGATTGTGCTATTACGAACTAAGTAAATTATGTGAGATATAAATATATTATATGATATATGAATGTGGGTAAAATTGCACATATAAAACCATTTTTCTTTGAGGCTGAATGAACACACTTTAATACTACAAAATGTTAGGATCAGACAAAAAAAATACATTACACTAAGTGAAGGAGACCAGACACAGAGTACTACATACTGTATGATTCCATTTATATAAAATTAAATATAAACTAATTTATAAAGATGAAATTAAATTAGTGGTTATGTAGGGCTGGGGAAGGAATGCTAAGGGGTGTGGAGTCTTTTTGGAGTAGTGAAATTGTTCTAAAATTTTTGAGATTATGAATGTACAACATCGTGATTATACTAAATGCCATTCATTATACACTTTGGATAGATGATATGGTATGTGAACATATCTTAATAAAATTGCGTAATAAACAAATACATAATTGTGCAAGAAGAGCCAGAAATTTCGCCTGAGTGAATCTAACCCCTAGAATTGCTCTTCTGTTAAGAGACTCTTCCTAAGAGCTGACCCTATTTGGCTGCTGTTCAGGTGCTGCTCCTGACAGTGTCACTTCAGATAGTGCCCTCCAGTCCAACTCAAGTGTGTCACCCAAAGATCCCAGAAAAACAAGCTGCAACAGCCTTTTAACTTGGGATAAGGTCTTGCTCACTCCTTTAAATGTCTCAGAGGTCAGTAGACAGAAGACCCACGGAATGGGTCCAGGACTGAAGCTCTCAGCCATCAGTGTAGAGACTAAATTGACATGTCATTCCTGAGAGGGTCTGTCATGACTCCAGGTGGGAAATCCCCACTCTGTTCCCACCTCCTGCTCCTCAATCCCTTCCTCAACCCTAAGGAAGAGACAAAACTATCAGAGAACAAGTCTTCTAGCTCTTGTCATGTCTTAGTGCAGAAAATGGTAGAAAATGGGACATGAGTTTCTGGATTCCTGTGAAGCTGAACAGGTCAGCTTTTAGAACTCTTGGCTTTAGGCTTATTCTCAAAAGTACAGCCTTCTTGTTCATTGTTGCTGAGCGGGGAGGTCTCAGTCTCGCTCAGGCCCAAGAGTCGGGGGGGGGTCAGCTCCTACCGAACCGCCGGCGGGGGGTGCTCCAGGGATAGAGCACCGGGGCTCTCCAGGCGTGGGGGACGCGCGGTTAGGAAAGAACCACGGAGACCGCCTGAGCGCAGGAACAGGTCTGCTTTATTACGGAAGTACACTTAGCTATATAGGGTTGGGTAGAGGGAGGGGCGTGATGAAGGGAGGGTTGGCTAAGGGGCGGCTGTGGACAGGCTGAAGCTGATGGATAGACCTGAGGTAAGCAGTTACTGGGGAAGAGGGCAGATTGTGGGTTGGCAATATGGGCGGGACTGGCGGGAAGGACGGCGGGAGCTGGAAGGGGAGGAGGGGTGGAGAAAGGCGGCAACAGTTCATTGTGTTTAATCCAACAAAATCGACATTTCTTAAGACTCAGTTACCCAAATCAAACATTTCCCCCACATACCATCTTCTGCAGCAGCCATATTGATTTTGATCTATGATAGCATCAAAGGGTGGTTTATAGAAAGTGGGGAGGAAGGTTTAGCCTATTCCCTATAATCTCCATCAAAACCCAGCCCCAATCAATCCCCCAAATCAGAGGAGAAAACATTTTCTTTGCAAACACAGCTTTAACGCAGATACATCTGCAAGACCCTCTTCCCACCAGACTGCCCCCCTCACCGTCCCTCCTATATAAGAAAGCTGGAGCCACCACCACCTGTGTGCAAAGCTGCACCATCTCCTCCTGCTAAAGGTCATGACTTTGCTCCACTCAGTCTCCCACCAGGCAGCTGCTCCAACTCCAGCAACCTCTGATTATGCCCTCTTTTCTCTCCTGCTTCCCTCCATCTGCTGATTTGACTTTTGATAATTACTGGGATCTTCCCCAAAGGAAAGCAGTCCCAGGCAATGGTGGGGTGCCTGGGTTTTAATCCTGGCCCTGTAATTCACTAGCCATACCATATTGTCCAAGCCACTTTATCTCTGGAAGGTGGGGTGGTGATATCACTAATCTTCCATTTCCATCTTTACAGGTCTATGGTGGTATGCATTTTTACATTCCCATATCCTGTCCAGATTCCACAACAACAGCCCATTGCTGGGTTTCCAGAACTCTGGATGTTTTCATCCCCTGAATTCCTCTTGTGCCTTTTTTTTCCCCTTTCCTTTTTTGGTCCATGCCTAGTCATAGCTTATCCTAATGATCTGCATTCCAGGTCTCATCTCTCAGACAGCAAAGTATTTTTGGAATCTGACTGGGGTCCAAGTTTTTCTTGGTTTGACCATTCTACATCACACCCTTTAATCTAAACTGGCTTTCACTGATACTAAGGTCTCCTTTTGCATAAAGAAAAGAATGATCCTTACATATCTCACCTTGTCTATTACTGTCCTGTTCTCATCTCTAGCAGATGCTCTCAGTGCTGGGTCCATATCCTCTCAACATGCATCCTCTCCAGGCATGCTTCCACCTGTCAGAGTCCACTTCACAGAGTATGCTGTGCCCACTCTGCTACTGTCCACTTATGAGGTATGTAGGATATGCCCCTTGTCAGAACCCTAAGCAAATTCTTGGTAGGAGTTGGTGAACACAAGCCCCAGCTCTCTCTGCCTCTCTAAATGGATAATTCAGAGAAGTTGCTCTATGCCAGTACCCAGAATTCTCCACTGAATTAAGCTCCAGGTATCCACAGTGGTCACTGTCCTCATAGCACATCCTTTTTTGTCTGCCTTCCCTGTCTCACTGACTCTCTCCTTTACTTCTTTGTCCTGAGATCAATTCCCAATAAACTACTTGTCTCAAATCCTTGCCTCATATTCTGCTTCTGAGAAAACCAAAGCCAAGAAACCATCCCTCCCCCATTTTTCTTTCTTAGTTGATAGACTTACACCCTATTTTATAGAGAACGTTGAGGCTGGTTGAGGTGATGTGGAAAGTACTTTAATCTTGTAGCCACACTTTAAAACACTGAAATATATCTGTATGTAGCTTTGGGAGAGAAGGGTAAGGGGAAAACGAGGTATACCTGACTACCTTTCTGCTGTGTAGGATCCTGCTCCACCACTGTTCCTCTTCTTCTAGTACTCTCTTCTTTCTCTCTATGATTTCTTCCTTTCTGTCTTGAACTTATTGGGGAAAAACACAACCTTCCTTGAGCCTATTCCATAACCTACTGATGTTCCCTTCACTCCCAAACTTCTCACTAAAATTAGAATTCATTTTAATTTTGGTACTACCTAAGCATTTCTCCCCCCTTTGTGGCCTAGTTTCCATCCATGTTACTCTGGGAGCACCACTGTAAGGTCATCAATGATGCCTCATTTTCAAAATCCACTCATCTTTTCTCATTCTCAGTATAGTTTTCTTTTCCTCCATCCAACCTGTTAATCATACTTGGCTCCAAGTAATGTAGTAAAGGGCCATCATGGCAATTTGAGATTATTTATGAATTACAAAGGATATGTTGATTATATTTGCAAACTGCTCTGTTCCTCTGGGCATGATAACCCTTTGATTGTATTAGATTCAGCTGAGACATCTTATTAAATTATGTTAAGATTAGGGCTTCGCCAAACTCAACATATAAATGCATTGCCTTCCCCTGGCATGGGACATGACTCCTGGGGATGAGCCTCCCTGGCACTGAGAGATTACTACCAAGCACCAACTAACAATACAATTGGGAAAGGACCTTGACCAAAATGGGGAAAGGGTAAAGATAAATGAGTTTATATGACTAAGACACTTCAAAGTGAGTTGGGAGGTCTTTCTAGAGGTTATGCTTATGCATGTCTCAACAGGACCTCATTGACGGCCTCATTGAAGCAGTAAATACTGCCTCAAATAACAGAGCTCCTGAAGGCTCTGGACACATCCAGACACTATAGGCAGGGCTGACAGCTCAGGAGTTTGGTGCCCTGCCAGTGAGCCTTACTTTGGAATTTATGCTCCCCAGCGTGACAGAGTTGGAATCAGTTTTGGTTTCCCTACACATGGCTCTTCTGTCCCTTCTATTGTTGATAAGTTTAAGTCAAGGAGACTTAAATATTTGGACTTTCCATGTGCCAGTTGGCCCCTGCTATCAACAGAGTTGCAACACCTAGTCTCCAGTTCACTGGACTCACACAGGACAACTAACGAGGAAATGATAATGGATAATGACCATCTGAAGGAACAGAAAGAGTCAATAACTGCAAGCAGGCTAGTCCCATCCATCTGTCTTATAGGATCCAAGCACCCTCTCAATTAGAGGCAGAGTGAACATCACCATCCCAGAATCCTCAGAATTGGGGAATGAATGATGGACTAGAGTAGACTTACTATTATTCAACTATAGACTTTTTGTTATTCTAGCAATGGAACAACTTTTATCATTGACGTGGAGGCAGTGGCCACCAGAGTTTCTGAGGGGAGGGAGAGGGGACAAATAGGTGTAATATGGGGGCATTTTTGGCACATCGGAATTGTCCTGAATGACATTACAATAAAATTATAGACCATTATATATCTTGTCATAACTTACAAAATTGTGAGGGAGAGAGCTTAAATTATAATGTAAACTATAATACACACAGTGGCAATGCTCCAATATGTGTTCATCAATTGTAACAAATATACCACATTAATGAAGAATGCTGTGGGAGGGGTAGGGAATGGGGCATATGGGAATTCCCTACATTTTTAATGTAACATTTATGTAATCTAAGAATCTTTAAAAAATAAAAATTTTTTTAAAAAATTAGGGCTTTGATTCAACCACATCATTAGAATATGACTCAGCATTGAGTCCCAGTGCCCTTGGACTGATAAAACAGACTCTCACACAGAAGTAGATACACAGAGAAGAACATGGAGGAAGAAGACAGCTCATTAGACATGGCAAATGCTCCAGGAAGACAGATGAGCCAGAGAGTCTGCAGCTGGCCTTGTGAAGAGAATAGAGCAGCTGAGCCTGGAAAGAAATGAGCCCTGGGGACAGAGATGAGCCTTTATGCCAGCCTACAGCTGAGAGCAGAAGATGCTTGGACCACAGAGCCTTTAGAGGAAGAAGGCAGGCTGAAGCTTTAGAGATGTCACCCACCATCTTGCATCAAAGTGTGGCAACAGACTTTGGGTGAGAAAGTTCCTCTTATGATACCTTGAGTTGGACTCTTTAGGGCCTTGTAATGTTCTTGTAAGCTTCTACTCCAAATAAATACCCTTTATAAAAGCCAATAGATTTCGGGTACTTTGCATCAGCACCCCTTTGGCTGACCAATACGCCCATTATGGTTACACTATTCTGCTGAAGTCTTTGATAGTTCCCTTCTGCTCAAAAGATAAAAACCATTTTCCTAGTCTTGCGTTCCAAATCCTTCATGCCTGACATGTACCTAATTTCCCAGTTTATCTATCTTTCAACTCCTCTATTGCAGACAACTGGTCTACCATTTAGCTTGACCATATCTCATGTCCATTCTTGCCTCCCTCAATTCCCTCAGTCCATGATGCTCTCATTTCTTTTCCTCTCTGCTTATTTAATCATTCTTCACATCACCATCAAGGGTCGTTTTATTCCCATTTACAAAGTCTTCCCATTTTCTCCCACCTCTGCTTCTTTTTCTAAAACCCCATGGGCCTCGTTTTCTTGGTCTATGGTTCCTTACTTTGCTGTTTCTTTCTGTTTGTGCCTTATATCTCCAATGAGTAGGGACTGTGTCTAACCCTAGCACCAGATACATGGGCATTCCAGGTATGTTTGCTGATGTTGACAATGATGAAAGAAAGTGTAAGTCAGCCCTGCACGTTCCCCTCTGTATCTCCCATCAGAAGTGGCTGGCACACAGCTATGTGGGTGATTATCTTTGTTGGAGTCTTCTTCCTCTTTACTCCTTGAGCAAATAAATCCACCCAAGATTTATTCAAGCAGCACCTGGTCTCAGCCTATTGTATGTGACAGTCTCTGGGAATTTGGGAACTCTTCCTCTGGGAAACTGCAAGCCCCAAATTACCTTTCTACAGATAAAGGCAACAAAGTCATGTGACTTGTCCAAGTTGCTGTGCTAACAAGTGGCAGAGTCAGGATTAAAATTCACATCTACATTTAAACCAGGGTGCTTTCTTGCAGGCCAGGGTGAAAATTCAACTTTACTCCACACAAAGGAAACGGGGGACTGTCCTAGTATCTAGCTCAGAGGTAGCCAGAACTGTCTCCTGCTTATTCACACTGACCTTGAGAAAATAATTTAATAACCTGAATGTCAGTTTCCTCATGTGTAAAAATGGGCGTGCTGGCATCTACCTCAAAGAGTTACTGTGAGAATTAAGTTAGGTGACATATAGAATATACTCACTGGGAGGCGATACAGCATCGTGGTTGAGACTTGAGTTTGAATCCTGACTTTACAGTTGCCTAGTGAAATAGCCTGGGGATAATTATTTGACCTCTGAGCTAAGGACCTTTATTGGCCTATGTGTCACATGAGGATGATAATTGTTCTTGCTTCATAGGATTCAAGGAGATAATGCAGAGCTCTATGATCTGTGAGCACAGTGCCTGGCATGGGGTGAGTCTTCTGCTGGTATGGGCAACCCCATTGTGCCTGGCACATGCCAGACTTCCAGGGAGCGATAATTTCCTTCATTCCTTCCCAAGCAAATATTGTAAACATGATAATGGGAACCACATTTTTACTATTAGAGAGAAAGAAATGTTTCCTGGGACTTCAGAACATTTCATGCAATCACTGTTACTAATTACCAGGCCAGTTTTGATCTCTATGTTTGTATTTCTCTCCCACACTAACCTGAAAGCGGCTCCAGGGAGGGGCCATGGCCAGCCATTGCTTTCCCAGCCTATGGGATAGTATTGGGTACATAGCAGGTGATCAGAACTGTTTGCTGAATCATTGTCATAAATCAACTCTTTGAGAAAAAGAAATGGAAACATCGCATGAAAAAAAGAAATACAAAGTAGCATGAATATTTCTCTAGTGGGTTATAGGTATAAAATAAAATCTCAGAGCACCTACTGCATGTCAGGGACTGTTCTGAGTGTCTGGTAATGGGTTTAATCCTTGCCATAACCCCAGGACGTCTGCACTGTTATTATTCCCATTTTATGGATGAAGAAACTGAGGTAGAGAGGTGTTAGGTAACTTGCAGGAGGTGTGTAACTACAGAGTAGTAGAACTGGGATTGGAATCCAGGGGTTTTGAACCAGGGATCACCCTCTACCCTTTCCCCTTATGGTTAGGTTCAAAATCTCTTTGGGCACTTGTAATGACTCAGTGAGCGTAAAGTGCAAAGCCCAGCATGGAGTAGCTGCTCAATAACTATTAGCTCCTTTAAAAAAAAAAAGTCCCACTTCCTTACATAGCTAAGGCCATCAGAAATTTAGCCTTGGCAAGTGGGATTTCTCTTGTGAGAAGTGTTTGCAGTATAAGGTTTCCTTTAGAAGGCATTTTTGCTGACCGATAAACAGATCTCCCCTGATGCCTTCCTCTTCCATCTCTGTACCTACAGCCCACACCAGGCAGAGGTCTGATCCTTTGTGTCAGAATCTATCTCGCCAACTGGATGGGTGAGTTACTCAAGGAAGGAGACCCAGTCGTGCCCCATTAATCTTTCTACTTCTGGCTGTGCCTAGGTCAGTGTTTGGCACATAATAAGCATTCCATAAATAGTTGTGGAATTTTTGAACTAAATTAAATCTTCACAGTGGAAAAACAAGAATGAAATAGTCCATGAAAAAGGAGAAAGTAATCTGTAACATGATAGTGCCAATGATTTATAAGATTTTATGCTTCTCCTTAAAATAAAATTAGCATTTCATTAGGCCAATAATACATGTTTGTGGTAGAAAATGAGAAACTATAGATAAGTAAAGAGAAAAATGTTGAAATCGCCCTTGTTTCCATTGTTAACATTTTTGTTTCCTTCTACTCTGCCTTTTTGTCTCTGCCACTCCTGATCTGTACAGACAGATAATCTACATGGTAATCAAAAGTGCATATGATCTATTTTCTGCTCCTTTTTTCCCTTTGTTCAATTTTTTATTTTATTTTATTTTATTTTTTTGTACCCTCATGCTTCTTGGGGAATTCTTTACCATTAACATTCATTGTAGAAAATTTGGAGGGAAAAAAAAACACAACAGAAATAAAATGAAATCTAATTCCAGCACTCAAAATTAATGTCTGTCTTTTCTAGCTCCTAACTCGCTCTTTCTCTCCACAGACACTTAACACACACACAACAAAGTTAACATTTCTCTTTATACATAGTTTTACATCTTGCTTTTTTAGGAAAGAAAAAGAAACAACCTTGCATTTAGACAGGGAATGTTTATTTTCCTATGCTTTCAAGTGTTCTTGGAATGTATGAATTTTCATGGTTACATGCTATTCCATTAGTTGGACACTTTTTAAGTGCTGCAGGCTATTTAGTGATCTAAAAACTCTTGAAGGCTTAAGGTTCAAAGGATGAATCCATGGTTGGGGAAATATTTTCCTGTTTTCTTTTTGTTTCCTTGCAACAAAGATGTTTTTCTTTTTAAAACAATTTTATTGAGGCAAAGTTCCGTACCATTATGTTTACCCCTAGTAAGCGAACAGTTCAATGACTAATAAATTTCTAGTTGTGCAGCCATCACTACGATCCAGTTTTCAAATATTTCCATCTCTTCTGAAGGGGGAAAGTTTAAGTCACAGATAGGCTTAATAGAAGAGAAGTTTGGGTCTCGGACCCATCTTTCTGGATGCTGATTTCACAGGGAGAGTCACCTCTTCTTCCCAGCAAGGGAAGGTGTGTGTGGCAAGGCTGGGAGTCAGGACACCCGGGTTGCTGGTAGTCTAACTTGCTGTGTATCCTTAGAAAGTGACTGCTCTCTCTTCCTATGTCTTCCTGGGTCATCCACCAAGGAAGCAGAAATTTCTCACACCCTGATTTTTCAGATAGTTTTAATTTTTTTGCATCTGGAAATCACTTCTTTCACCTCTCCTCTTTCTTCTCTCCCCATTTTCCTGCCCCACCTCCACACACCCCCCCCCCCCCCCCCACCGATGGCCTAAGACAGGTGACAACATCTTATCTGTCAGGCATCTCTTGCCATCTTATTCTTTAGATGCCTCCCGCGTTTTCTTCCACTCTCACCTCCCTGCAGTTTGGTCTTCACTCTGCAACCAGAGGGAGCTTGACCTTAACCTCATCAGAGCTGGTAACTCCCTTGCCCAACGCCTTCCCGTGACTTCCCATTATAATTGGGAAAAAATGCAGATTTCCTCCTCAGCGTGGCTGCTAAGAGACCTGCCCAGGTTCTCTAACCTCCTCAAGTAGCACTCTGCTCTGCTCTCTTCTCCATACCACACTCTTGTGAGTGCTAGGTTCCTGTGCCAACGTGGCCAGGTAACTGCGCCCAGGTGTTTGGTCGAGCAAACACTGGCCCGATGGTTACTGTGAGGACATTTCACGGACTTAAATCATCAGCAAATTGACTACCTCCATGGCTGATTACATCTATAATCCACCGAGAAGATTGCCTTCAGCAATGAGAGATGACTCATCCAATCAGTTGAAGGCCTTACAAGAAGTGATGATTTCAGCAGTCTGGAGAGAGAATTTCCATCTCTATTTCAGCCAGCTTCTCCTGGGGAATTCATCAAAAACCTTCACTGGATTTCCCAGCTTGTGGCCTGCCCTACAGAATTTGGACTTGTGCATCCCCACGGTCATGTGAAATGGTTTTATAAAACCTCATCATTTATATTTACAGATATCGCCTGTCGAGGCTGTTTCCCTAAAGAACCCTGACTAATACACTTCTTTGCCACATGGGGTCTTTGTACTGTTGTAGAATTTGAGAGAGGTTCAATTATTTGCGTAGAGAAAAGCCAGGACTCAGGAATGATTTTGAGAAGGAAAAATGGTTTATTGATGACCAGCCAGATTCGGGAGCTTCTTGTTGCAAACCTGAGCCAGAACAAGATTTTCGGGAGTTTCTTTTATACAGAGAGGAAAGGTTAAATGGTCTTTTTGTTTCAGTTCTCAATACGCTTGAATTAGCATATATATCTTCCACATCTTAAATAAGCTTTTAGCATGGACTTCATACATTCTAGATAAGCTTTTAACTTATCTTGGTTTGCCTTTTTCCTGAATATTCAAAGTCTATAGAGTTTGCATTGATAAACTGTTTCCTGGGACTAGAGTCGTTGCCATAGTCACCAAGCGCAGGACTGCAGCTTCTTATCATCCCACACCCACAAGTCATAGGCAGTTTAGGTTATCTCTTAAGAGACAAAGAGCCTCCCACCCATAGCGCACATCAGTACTTGTTTGTTCTCTTTTATCTAAAATGCTGCTACCCTGGACAGACTTCCTCTTGGCTCAACTCCTCACCTCATTTGGTCTCTGCTGAAATCTCATCTCCTCAGAGAGGCGGTCCCTGACTGCTCTATCTTAAGCTAGCCTTATCCTCCTCTTCTACCACCCCATCCTTTTTCCTTGTTTGCCATGCTCCTCTTTATAGCAGGCCCTGGAACATAAGCTCAAGCATTCACTGAGTGAATGGATGATGACTAACACACAGTTTGTTTTGACTTAAGATGTATTCATAAAATGTATCTGGGGGATCTGAATATGTGAAGGAGCATGTAAGATGGCTGGGAATCCCTTCAGGTGGGAGGGCAGGCTCTGCTGTCTGTCTGCCTGGCTTCAAATCCCCCATCTATTCCCTATTTTCATCTGTAATCAGGGGCTAATAATAGTGCTTTCCTCATGGGACCTTTCTGGAGATTAAAGGCCCCAATGCCTGTTAAATACTTACAGCACGTAGTTAGCTGTCATCATCGTAGTTGTCGTTAAATTAGGGGCTTAGAAATTTAATAACACCTCAGGAGAAGGTGCTTTGGCATCTTGGAAGAAATTGCACGAGCTCGGGTGGTATTCCGTGATTCCAAAGCATGGCCCCTGGGTCAGGTCTCACCCCACAACTATGGAATCTGGTGGTGGGGCCCTACAGGCTGTGTTTTCACAAGCCCTCAGGTGCACAGGCATGCCCGGCTCAGATTTGAGAACCACTTAGATGAGGCAGTAAATTGGTATCCTACAGGCTGAGTCAGGCTCCCCAATGTTCTTGCTTGATCTGCGTGATGGTGGAGATATTTTTTTAAAAAATTCTGTGCCAGCATTTAAAAATCTGGAGATTTCACATTAAGTCGCAGATTTGCAGCTTCTCCAGTAACCGGAGTGGAGTAGATGCTGCTCTTGAGACAGGGTGAGACATCCCCAGTTTGCCCAGTCCCCACCACTCTCGTTGTACCTGGCAAGCTTTGCTCATTTGCTTTACCAGCCTGGACACTGCAACACCTGCTATAGCATTGTTGGTCTAGAATGGGTGCTAGAGGTTGTTCAGTAGGACCCCAGTTTGTGCAGAGGAGGAAACAGAATCTAAAAATGGAAGTGGTTTGGGTGCTGAAATGACCCAAGGGGATGTGACCCCCAGATCTGCCCTCTGGAGGGAACTGAGGCAAAGGATGGAAATTGGCGCCCAAATACAACCTAAGCCCAACCCAGGACTCTAATGTTAAGCCACTAAAATACTTCCAAGGATGACATTCAGGAGGATACAGACTGTTTCCCTTTTGCCTTGAAGTTTCGGTGCAGGGAGCAAGGCTAAGCTGAGAAAGGTCTGTTCGTTTTCTCCGCTCTCAACCTGATGGAAACGCTGTGTGGGAGAAGAGGGACAGAGGGCGGGGGCTGTCCCTTGAGAAGGGCTCCAAACATCTGCGGCGGCCCAGTCCAGGCTTCAGCCTTTATCATGCAAAGCGGGCATGCCTCAGACACCGGAGCTAAAGCTGGAACGAACAAAGCCGCAGGGGCTGGCCGGCTAAACCGAGGATGACTGCGGCTAAGTCGGCTTAACCCGGAGCAACCCGAGCCATTTATTCGCAGCGCTGCCCCAAGTTCCACGCACGGCGAGAGATGGTTTCCAGGCCTCCAGGGAAACATCTTCTCCAGACTTTGGTCTAGCTTGGGGAGGCTGAGCCTCTGCCCACCCCAAGATGCCGCTTTGAGCCTTTCCCAGGCTTTCCTTACCCACCCCACGCCACTTCTCACTAAACTTGTCCTTGAACACTCTGACTCCTGTTTCAAGGACTCGCCTTCCAGGTATACTTTCCAGTGCCTTCTCTCCTTTATGTCCTCCTTGCAGCTTAACTCCTGTCACCTCTCAGGAAGAGCTGACCCCCATCCCTCATTTTATTCCCTTTCCTCACTTAACTCCAAAGCCTTCTCCCTTCACTTTCTCCTCCATGCTCTGATCGTAAAATGCCAAAGCTCCCCAGGCTGCCTCCCAGCCCAGCACCTGCAGACAGTGGCCAACTCCCCCAGTATCCCACGGTGGGGAGGGAACCACAAAGTGGGTCCCGGAAGGAGGGAAAGGTCGAGTAGCTCTAATTCAGAAAAGGGGGGGAGGGGAGGCAAGAGGTTGTGTGCGAGGAGAAGAGGAAGCGGTGTTTGTTCGAGGCTGGATGGAACAAAGGTGTTGAAAAGCATGAGGAGTAGAATTATGGGGAATGGCGATTTACCCAAGCAGTGTTTAACATTTTTGACCCTGACCCACAGGAAGAAATGTTTTTTCCTCTGTAACATAGTACACCACACACACATCCACAATTGAGAACCAAGGTTCACAGAACAATACTTACCCTCACTATTGGGAAGGCACTAGTGTAGTCTCTTCTCTCTATGTTCCCCTCTACCTAGTAAACTGGTTTCACAACCCAATACTGGCTCATAACCCGTGTACTGAACAGCAAAGGGCTGAAGACAGGCAGTTGAGAGTGAACTTATTGTGGTTTCTAAGTCTATGAAAGGTGGTTAAGAATAATTCATAATAAGAAATCATGATAGCTGATAGGCACATTTCTAAATCCTTTGCATGCACTCTTTTACTCAGTCTTACAAATCTGTGAGGTACTGTTATTATTCTCATTTACAAATGAAGAAGCAGACACACTGCGTGAGAGCTTACATCATTTCTCTCAAGCTGCTGAGTGGCAGAGCCAGGATTCAAACCTCTGGCAGCCCGAAGCTGAGCCACGCTCTGATTTTCAGCTTCTCCTGTGCAAAGGGACCACTAAGCGCTCACTCATAGATTTGAGCTCTGTCTGCAGGGATTACAGTTGACCAGAGGCTGCTCCTGCTCCTTCTCGTGGGCTGAAGGGGGTAATCAGCCAGCAGTGTCCATCCCACAACAAGAGCGATCAGAGCAGTCAGAGATGATGAAGACCAGTCCCTCCTCTCCCAGGTGAGAACCCGAGGCCCCGGGATCCGCTGCTGGAGGGAGCCTCTGGCAGGAACCCAAGGCCACTGGACAACTCCCTCTGTTCTCTTCCCACCAAGGCTCTCCCTGCGCCATCATGAGAAGCCAAGACGGGTGTACAAATATTTGCGGTTGCCTTCTGGGCATTCTTGTGAGAGACATCAACAGCTCCTGGAGAAGGGGGCACGTATGTAATTCTGTTCTGCTGCCCACTCCTCCCCCCGCCCCAACACTAGCACCAGGCTGGGCACGCTATATCCACACTATTCGTATTAGACCTATTCATCGGGTGCTGCCAGTCTTTACTTCGCATTTGCCATTTACATCTTGTATTTCAGTTAACTTTCAATGTCTTCTTTATCTTTCCAACAGACTAAATCCAGTACCTTGAGAAGGTGGAGTGTGTCTGCTTTATTTACTACTGTATTTTCAGAGCCATGGACGGGGCCAGTCTCAAGGTAGATTTGAATGAAGGAATGCACATTGGGCATCCCACTGCAGGACAGGAAGCTGACCCCATACTCCCTAACTGCAGCACTCCTCCTGGATTCCTAGCTCAGAGCTTGGTAAACGGAAGATTCTCCCCGAGGCTTTCTTGTTCGCTGGCTCATGGGTGGAGGATGGTGAGAGGAAGGCCTCGGTAGTGCAACAAGACTGAGCCTGCAGATAAAAGAAAACTGTGGTCATTGGGCCATTTGAAAGGCCTGCATGCTTGCTCTGAGCTCCTTCCCTGCCCCTAATTTGGGGCCCCTTCGCCCTCTGGCTTCTGACTAGCTTTGACTAATGGGCTGGCAGGAGGAGGGGAGCAGCCATTCTGCTGTCTTCAGCCCTGCCTCCTGCAGCAGCTGTGTCTCCTCTGGGGCCCCTGCTCCCTCTGGACAACCTCCCCCCCTACCCCCCCTTCCCGTCATCCTGGCTCCACCTGGCTGTAGGGTGCCAGACTTAACAAGTAAAGTACACAGCACCCAGTTAAAGTTGAATATCAGATAAAACCGAATAAATGTTATATATTGAATTTGTTGTATAAAAAGAGTTGTTATTTATCTGAGATACAAATTTAACCGGTAAGATAATACTACCTCCTCTTTTTGTCCCGGGAGCCTAAGGTCACCTCTGCGACCAACTTTCTTGATTAAAGTCTCTGAATAAAAGGCGTAGATGAGAAATATTCGCTCCCTCATCACCAAGGGCCCAGATGTCTAAGTAATTCCATGTGTCCTCCCATCTCCCTCCATCCCTGCTCTATCTGCCCCTTTCCTCGACAGCTCTTAATCCCCTTGGTTCCAGAAACCAGGCCAGGTGTCTTTTTAATTCTCAGGTGCACCCCACCCCCTCATTGCCTGGGGTAATTGGTTCTGTATGTCTGTCTGCCTTTGCCACTCAGCCCTCCTCCTGCCCTCCCGCCCCTCGCGCAGCCATCCGCCCACCTGCCTTCCTCACTCACAGCTCCCCGTTTCGCCGAGCCCTTCCTGTCACACGTCTGGCACGTCTCCGGTGTCTGCAGGCTCTCCTGCTCCCGCCCTGCCCCCTTCAGGACCTGACAAAGGAAAGAAAAGGGTGGCTCTTGTTGCATTCACTACTTTTATTAATGCAGGCGTGAACAAAAACAGCTGGCCCTGCAGTCGTCTCTGCGGAGCCGGGGTGTTGAAAAAGGAGGCAGCGTCCTAGCAGCTTGGTTTTTGGAGGGGACCTTAGGAACAAACTAACACAATCCAGGGGACCTCTCCTAAATCACCCAAAGCAGAAACACGGAGAGTCTCTCACGAATCCTTGCTGCTGGGATGAGCAGTAGCGGTTACCCAGCTCAGCCCTTGGAATCCAGACGAGTGAGTGTTTTCGGCACCCAACTCAGGACTTTACATCCTCCAGGCGCGCACAAGTGGACAGGGAGGCAGCTCAGCAGCGTGTCCCTGCCCCAGGCCCGCGTGGCCCGCGGACCTGTCCTGCTCCGTACAGCCTTTGTAACTGCCCCCGGATGACGTAAGGATAGAAAGGAGCAGTAAGCATTCCGAAGCTTTTAGAGCAATTGGGCATTATTGCACCATCCAAGCATGGGATCATTTTTCTAGTAATTCATGTTATTAATGTATTTTATTAAAGTGTCTGTAAGGAAGAGGGGGAAAGATGGCCCTTCACCCCAGGTAATTTAAGCACTGTTTTAGTGCCAGAAAACAGGATAAATGCCTTAAGGCAAGTGACTTAAATTTGCTATGTCTCAGTTGACTGACCTGTAAAATGGGGATAGAAACCTCTACTTCATGGTGAGAATTTTATGACTTCCCCAAGGGAAGTGCCCAGGGGTGCCTGGCACACAGTGAGCGGTGTAGGCGTCAGCTGATAGTATTCTTAGGTTCTTCCTGATTTGAGCTGGATAAACCACCCTGATCACTGTCCACTGACCCACTTTCTGGGGATCTCTGAGTACGTAGTTTCTGTTCCCACTCTTTGTGTGACGTTATGGCAATTATTGATCTTAACGTTCTTTCCTTTCCAGGGAGGCGTCTTTCCATTCCCACCCTGTATCTTGAAACACAGCAAGAGGAAACTTGGGGTGGCTGCGTCAGCAGTAGCCTGTGACACTGGGGACCATCCAGGAGGCCAGGATGGCGCTGGAGAGGCAAGCCAAGGGCAGCTACTGGGGTCTGCTGAGAAGGGATCAAGTTGGGGTTGGGAAGGGTCATGAAACCAGAGTCACAAAACAGGAACTAAAACAGGACTCAGCAAGGGCAGCAGAAGGGGCCGGAAGAAACAGATGCGGGGCAGGGGGCCTAACTCCAGCCGGAGGTCTGGCCCACTCAGAGCCGGCTTTAAAGTGCTGGACGTGCGCCCGCCTGCCTCTGCATCCCAAATGCCGAAAATGTGCTCTCGTATCTGTCCACCTCTGTTCACTCCTTGCCACATTATGCTCACCCCAGGAAGGGATGTTCCTGCAGATCCCTTCACTTGGCGGGAAGAAGGCATTACCATCCTTCTCTCCCTGTCCGAATGGCCCTTTGTCTATGGCCAGCCAACATCCCCCTTTTGTCCTGATTGCTCTGGTCAGCGCCACTTTGTTTCTCTCGTTCCTTTGTCCAACTCTACTGCTTGAAGAGCTGGTCTATACCAGAGGATTCTTATTACCAACCCGAAACTCACCTCCACCTGAGGCATGTTGGGCATGCTCTGTACAATGTTTTCTCTTTTCTTTTCTTTTTTAAAATTTCAAGCCTTTCACCAACATTTACAAATTGGAAGAATTCACGTCAAAGTCTAGAGAGCTGGCTTCACTTTGAAAGTTGGGCAATTTGGCAACATCGGACCCTCATTCCTGCAAGGCCACAGTCACCTGATGCTTTAGATGGCACATGGGCCCTCCCTTTGCCACTGTCCCCACCACCCCTGGTTGTCTGTTCCTCTGCCTCTTTACATTATTCATGTTACCTTTTTGGTACATAGAGACATTAGAGCTTGCAAATCCTCATCTGCACTTTGGACTCCCACAAAGTCTTCCATATAATTCCTCTCTTGACTAATCGTTGGGACCTGTGCTTTCGCATTTACACTCTGCTCCATCCCCTAATCCATTCCGTTCCCCTCCCCCCAGGCTTGGCTCAACTGCATTGGCACCTGCAGAGCATATCTAAGTTACTTAAACCTTACGTGGGCTCCCAGGACCTCCAGGTCTTTACTCATCCTGGGCCCTTCACCAACCTAGTTTGATATTAAAATTTTCAATAATGTCTAAGAAGTTCTTGACACAGTGTCTGGCACATAGAAGCAGTTAAGTAATCGGAAGCTGTGTTTATGCTTACAGTATAACCTCCTTATTCCAAGGAGAGATGTGCTAAAGTTTTCTTGAAACTTTCCTCTTCATACTTCCTCTACAACTCAAGATCATGCTCTTGTCCTCTCTCTGTGGACATGGCCAAAGTTATCTAACTGGCTTTCTGCCCCTTCCTGGTCCCCTTCAGACTCTCTCCACATTTTGATCTGCCTGAAATGCTATTTCCCCCACGTTACTCTTCTGCTCTTACTATATTCAGTGATGCACCATTATTTTGACATGATAAGTCCAAGATTCTTAGTAGGACTTAAAAGTTGTTCCATGATCTGGCCTCTTCCTACTGCTCCAGCTTCATTTCACACCATCTCCAGTCTTAGGCTTGAATACCCCAGCCACACCAAACCACCAGTGGTTCCCCCAAGCTCTTTATACCTCCTTTGCTTATGCCATTCCGAGTATCTGGAAAGCCCTTCCCAACCCAACGAACTCCTTTTTTTTTTTTTTTTAATTTATTTCTCTCCCCTTTCCTGCCCCCCACCCCGCCCCTACCAACTAACTCCTATTTATCTTCTAGACTCCAACATGAAGTCTACCCGCTTCAAGAAACCCTTCCCAAGCTGAGTTAGATTCCCAGCCACATTACCTTGGGGTATCTGTGAATAGCCCCACCCCCTAATCTGGCAATGCCTGCCTGTTTTGTTAGGGTGTCAGGTCTTTGAGAAAAAAGTCTGAGTCTAATTCATTTTATTATTTAAATATATATCTATATATATATTTCTAATTCATTTTTTTATTCCTAAAGTTCAGCACACAGTAGGGGCTTAATCAGTGTTTGGATGAATCAATCAATGAATAAATGAAGGACTACCTCTTATGCCTCTGTAGCAGTTTGGCATTGTTCATGAATTCCAAAAATAGATTCTGGATTATGTTTATAAACTGGTCTGTTCCTCTGGGCTTATTAGATTGTATTATTTTTAGATGTCTCTGCTTTTATTTGATTAAATTATGATTAGGGCTTTGATTGGACCACGTCAGTAGGACTCTCAGAGAAAACGACAAGGCAGAGAAGAAAGTGGAGTTTTGGATGCTGGAGCCCTGAGAAGTAAACACACAGAAGAAGAACATAGAGGAAAAGAGTTGGCTCCATAGACATGGCAGAGGCCCCGGGAAGAGAGAGAGCCTGATAATCTACAGCTGACCTGGTGGAGAGAACAGAGCAGCTGAACCCAGAGAGGAGCGAGTGCCAGGAAAGAGAGGAGACTTATCCCAGCCTACAGATGATATTGGAAGAAGCTGGGACCAAGGAGCCTTAAGAGGAAGAGGAAGGCAGGACCCTTGAAGATGTCAGCTGCCATCTTGCTCTAACACGAGGCAATAGACTTTGGTGAGGGAACTTTGCTTTTGGCCTGCTAACTGTAAGCTTCTACCCCAAATAAATATCTTTTATAAAAGCCAACTGATTTCTGGTATTTTGCATCAGCACCCCTTTGACTGACTTATATAGTCTCCAATTAGAAAAATAACCTTCACAGCCCACTCTTGCACCTCTTTCCAAAAAAGTGGTGAGTGGGTGATATTGAACAGAGCTCTCAGGTATGCAACCCCCAGCTCAAGGCTGGAAGGCTTCTATTCACCTTTTCCTAGAGGTTAGTCTTGGCTAGTGTCTTAGATTCTCAGTTGCTATGACAAATACCATGGATTGGGTTGGCTTAACCACAGGAATTACCTGGTTTATGGTTTCAGAAGCTGGAAGCCTTGCTTCCTCCATGGGTCAGTAGCATTATAGCTGACTGGCAATCCTTGGGTTCCTTGGATTTCCTGTTACACAGCCATGTCCTCTCCTTTCTCTTCTGGTTCCATTAACATACAGCTTTTGTCTCCTCCCCATAACTTTCTCTTTAAAAGGCCTCCTGTGGGGAATGGACATGGCTCAACCAATTGGGCTCCCACCTACCATATAGGAGGTCCAGGTTCAATGCCTTAGGGCCTCCTGGTGAGGGCAAGCTGGCCCATGCCGAGTGCCAGCTGATGCTGGAATGCTGCCCCACACAGGAGTGCTCCCCAGCGCAGGAAAGCCGCCCTGTGCAGGAATGCCAGCCAACGCTGAGACCTGGTGCAGCAAGATGATGCAACAAGAGACACAGAGAGAAAATAAGAAGATATAGCAGAACCAACTAGGAGCTGAGGTGGCGCAAGAGAGTAATCACCTCTCTCCCACTCTGGAAGGTCCCAGGATCAGTTCCTGGAGCTGCCTAATGAGAAGACAAGCAGACACAGAAGAACACACAGTGAATGGACACAGAGAGCAGACAATGGGGGGAACAGGGCGAGGAGGGATAAAAAATAAAAATATGAAGTCTTCTGGTAATAGAATTAACACCGATCCTTATTCAGTTGGCCACACCTTAACTAAAAATGACATCCCCCAAAGGTCCTACTTACAATGGGTTCCCACCCATAAAAATGTGGGTTGTGATTAAGAACATATTTTTTTTCTGCACTGTCTTACTCAATCTGCCACAGCTAGCAACTTATTTTGCCCCATTCTTTCTCTAGGATTTCATACTGCAGTGGTTTCTATTTTTCATCCCAGGTACACTGACCATCCAATCCTGACTGTCTGAGGTCAAACAGTCTGTCTTCATCTCCATAAGGTGCACTTAATGCCTTAAAAGCACAGATCCCAATTTGAGGTTTAGGTGCCACAGGCACCCTGCTCACAGCTCTCAAGTCCCCACCTCTTCACCTTTTTGGAAAGGGAGGTTTACAGAGATCAGATGAGAGGTCACAGGAAGGGGAGTGGAGGGAGTGGTCACTCATTTATTTATTTATTTATTTATTTATTTATTTATTTCATTTTTAAATTTTTTTAATTTTTGGGTTTACTTTTTTTTTTGCCTTTATTTTTTAATGTTACATTAAAAAAATATGAGGTCCCTATATACCCCCCATCTCCCCACCCCACTCCTCCCCCCATAACAACAACCTCCTCCATCTTCACGAGACATTCATTGCCCTTGGTGAATATATCTCTGAGCACCACTGCACCTCATGGTCAGTGGTCCACATCATAGCCCACACTCTCCCACAGTCCACCCAGTGGGCCATGGGAGGACATACAAAGTCCAGTAACTGTCCCCGCAGCACCACCCAGGACAACTCCAAGTCCTGAAAACACCCCCACATTACATCTCTTCCTCCCACTCCATACCCCCAGCAGTCACCATGACCACTTTCTCCACACCAATGCCACATTTTCTTTGATTACTAATCACAATAGTTCATGAATAGAATATCAGTAAGTCCACTCTAATCCTTACTCTATTCCTCCATCCTGTGGGCCTTGGAATGGTTGTGTCCACTCCACATCTATATCAAGAGGGGGCTTAGATTCCACATGGATGCTGGATGCAATTCTCCTGCTTTCAGTTGTAGGCACTCTTGGCTCCCTGGTGTGGTGGTTGACCTTCACTTCCATGTTAGCTGAGTGGGGTAAGTCCAATAAACCAGAGTGTAGGCTCATTCATTTATTTAACAGATTGAATCATACCAGGCCCTGGTGAGGTTTGGACACACAGTGGCAAGAGCAATAGACACTTAGGAGTTTATAGTCTAGTGTGGTAGACAGACATTTATCAGATTCTCATACAACTAAATGACAGAAATGCTACCCAGAGGTCCAGGGCACTTGGAGAATTTGTAGGAAGGGGCTTGATGCACAGAGGAGAAGCCTTCTTGGGGCCGTAATGACTTAGGAGGCATTGGAAGGAAGAGGTAATTAATCCAAAGGGAAGGGACAGGAAGAGCTAGGGAAGGGTTGGGGGGAGGCAGTTTTTGGCAAAATGAATCTGGAGATGGACAGGGATCCCATGAAGGGTAAGACTAAGGCTTTGGGTCAACCCTAAGAGTGGTGGCAAGCCACTGAAGGGTTTTGAGCAGGGGTAGAGGCTGATCAGATTTGTGCTTGGAAAAGAAAATTCTCTGGCTGAGAAGTGGAGGGCAGATTGGAACTGGGCCGTGTTTTCTTTACAGGAAGGCAGAGAGAAGACACCTTCTAGGGTGTCTGCTATTCATAGACCCCATGTTCCTGCTGCTCCCTCCCTGTGTAAGCTCTACCACAGCAGGGAGAGTTGTCTGTTTTGTTCAACAACCAAAACCGTATCTGGAACATAGCCTGTGCCCTCCAAATGCACTTCCGAGCTGATGTATGTCAATCTTGCAGCCCTGATTGGATAAGTGAGGCCTCAGTCATCTTGTCTCATTCAACTACCTTGTACTGGGGCCTGGAAAGATCTGATGAGGAGGATACAAATGATCCCACTGTCTCAAAAGTGAGAAAGATGAGCAATCAAGGAAATACCAAAGGCAGGGTAATGAAGGCTGGACTGTCTACACAACAGAATGGTGAGTTTATCAAAACAGATCTGTTGGAAGTTTCTCAATTAAATCAGCAAAACCTCTTTAGGTACTTGTTTTCTGCAACCTGTAGGACCTTGGGCAAATCACTTTAACTTGTTAGAGATTCCCTTTCTTCATCTGGAAAGTGGGGATGAGAATAACTGCTTTGCAGGGTTTTTGTGAGAAGTAAACAAGATAATTTTTGTGGATCAGTTTTTCTAAGAGCTAGGTTCTTGGTGGACAACCCAGCTATGCCACTGCTCTTCTCCTCCTCCTTCCTATTTGTCTTCCTCCTCTCCTTGTTGCTATTATTTTTATTCAGCCAGCATCCCAAGTGTTCCCCCAGGAAACTCCTAACCATGGTTAAATAAATCCACCCTGGCTGCTATTCTCTGATAATTATATATGGTGTTGCTCACGTGAGAAGCAGCTCAACTGCAAATGGTGGCGAGAGCAATAGACACAGCCCTTGTCCTCAAGGACAAGGTTATGTGATTTTTGGTTTGGGGCTCATATTTGAATATATTTGAAGTGTGTTCTCTGTCCTCATTTTATTTTTTTCTTTTCTTTTTTTTTTTGAGATACCAGGGGTCAGGGATTGAACCTGACCTCATATGTGGGAAACTGGTGCTCAACCACTTGAGCCACATCCGCTCCTCGTTTTCTTAATATGTGCATTACATCTCTCCTAATTGGATGTCACTTGGGCCTTTCACAGTACCCCTTGGGAGTACTTTTCACAGTACCCCTTGCTCAGGAGAATGGTCACCCACTCAGCCCTTGGGGTGCCCCCATCCCCTACAGGCCAGTCCAAAGGGAATCTTCCATAGTCCTCATAGCTTCTATTTTGGGTCAAACCACTTATAATAAATTCTCCAAATTGGGTGGAAAATCTACCCAGTCATTTTTATGTGAAGTGGAAATGGAAAATCTTATTTATATGGAGAAGGTCCCTCTGGGACTTCACAATCCAAGGAGAAGGCCTGTGGAATGTATTACAGGAAAGGCCCAAGGGGGAAGGAGTCCGGGGTTGCTGGCTTTCTGGAAGGTCACCTTAAATTCCTGTCTAGCATTCAGAGTGGTTGAGAATGTACCTTCAGGAGACAAGAGCAAATTGACCCCAGGCCCCCCACTCCCACATCCTTGCAAGGCAATCTGGGTAAGTAACAGGACTGGCTGGCTGTTGCAATGCACCTATTCACATCATACTGTGGCCCACAAGGGATGGAACCCAAGGGGATGGGGACAGTTATAAACAACCCTACTGGCTACCCCTTACTGGGCTTATCTCGGCAAATATTGACTCTGAAGGATCGAACATGTGGCCAAAAAAACAATAATATTTTCCTCCAGAGAGAAGGTCCTGTTCCAGGCAGACAAGAGTAAGAAGGGTGGGCTGGTGGACAGGGACATGAGCACAGGTGGCAGGTGAAAGTCTACCTTGCGTGGTTTCAGCCAGGGAAGGAGAGGTGGGGCTCAGGGTGCCGGCAGGTGGTTCTGAAGAACAGTTGGCACCCCAAAATGCAAGAGCTCCCCCACCCATAAAGACCCAGCTTCAGGCTTGACAAACATTTAGGCAAGTCCCCACTCTGGACCAGATATTTTGCCAGAGTCCTTCATGAAGTGATAAACTCAACTCTCACCTGTAAGCTAGGTATTATTACCCAGTTTTGCAGATAAGGAAACTGAAGATCCAAAGTCACATTGGGGATCATCTAGTTTCAATCTCTTTGGCCAGGAGTGAAACCCCCAAATAACTACCTCTAGATATGTTGTGTTCATTCTGGTTGTTTCAAGCTCTGAGTTCCTTCCCGTTACAACTCAAACACCCCTTTACACACAAAGTCCAGAGAGCAGAATTCTGGACAAAAGAGCAGGGACTGGGGTCATTGACTTGGTTGAGCCTCCAGGCTGTTGACTATTTTGTAAAGATGTGGATGGAAATAATTATTGATTCTCCATTCTGGCTTGTGGACAGGAAGCACAATTTGGAAAGTATTGGCAAGATGCCCAATGCTGCACCCCAGCCATGCATCCCGCGTGCCCTGTGCGTGCGTAAGCAGCAGGTGGAATAGGGGTAGAGGATTCTCTGTGACTCCCTAAACCTTCCTCTCAACCCAAACCCCAGACAAGGATGCCTAAGAGTGTCTTGGCCCCTGATTACCATCACAATATAACAGAGGCATCACGGACTCTACCCGGAAGGAAAAGGCTGGTGCACAGGAGGCCTCCAGCCAGGGGTGGGGAGATAACAAATATCCTTAATGACAACAATGGGGAAGAGAAGGCAGTCAGAAAGAGAGAAAGCAAGACCAACCCCAAGATAAGCTAGAGTGTGGCAGAGAAGAACAACAAAACAAGAGGTAGAAATAGTTGCACAGTGACAAGCTGCAGAGGAGAGAGAAACACTTTACAGAAAGTGAGGAACAGAAGTTTCTCTGGAGGCGGTAGCCAGGAAGATTGCAAGTGGGAAGGAGGTCCACACCAGGAGGCTGTGGATTGTGTGGGGGGTGCTTGGGGAAGGGCCTCCGAGCAGCAGAGGGTGACGAGTGATGGCAGACACCCCAGAGACACAGCACTGATTGTCCTGCCATCTGCCAGCAGGCTCCAGAAAAGCAGTTTCCAACAGGCACCTGCCCTCCAGAGCTGACACCGCAGGGGAATGTAGTGTTGAGCTGAGGATGGGACTCCAGAAACACCCCAGAACTGAGGAGCCAGAGCTCTGATTTCTAACACACATCCAGGAAGCCCTCCTAGTCCAGTCCTTAGTTTGGCTGTGGAGTTCCCACCACTCATCTGGAGACTGACGGTACCCTTGCTTAGCATTCACTGCTCCAGTGAATTATCAGGGTTATCATTCTCTCCAGGCCCTTTTATTTGTGTTTTTCATGTGGGTGTGTATTGTTTCTTTTAATAGTCTGTACATTTCTCTACACCTTCTATTATATCTCTTTTGCAGTATCTGGGGCAGGGCTCCTGTTCTCTCAAGTATGTACAGCACTATTTACTCCTTCCTCTTTTAGCAATTTATACTTTGAAAACATTCCCAAGCATATTAAATTTTATGCCATTCACCTGGCATGTCTTCTATTAAAAATCCCTTCCTGTTCCTCAAAAAGTCGAAAATAGAATTATCATATGACCTGTTAACCCCACTTCTTGGTATATATCCGAAAAAACTGAAAGCAAGAAATTAAACAGATACTTGTACATCAATATTCATAGCAGCACTGTTCACAATTGCTGAAAGGTGGAAGCAACCCAAGTGTCCATCAACAGATGAATGGAAAAGCAAAATGTGGTATATACACACATTGGAATATTATACAGGCATAAAAAGGAATGAAGCCCTGATGCATGCTCATTTCATACAACATCACGTTGACTGAAATAAGTCAGACACAAAAAGACAAATATTGTATGATCTCTCATATTTGAAATACCTATAAGAAACAGATTTCATAAAGACAGATGGCATTATGTATTATATTAATACATTTCCAGGGCCAGGGCTGGGGAGACTGTGGGAGCTATTGCTGAGTTTCTGTTGGAGGTGATAAAAAAAGTTGGGGTAGTAGATATTGGTGATGTTAATGCAATATTGTGAGTGTAATTAATACTACTGAATAGTACACATGAAAGTGGTTAAAATGGGAAACTTTGGGTTTTTACTACAACAGAAGTTTTTAAAAAATCCCCTTCCTACTTGGTTGCTGTCTATGTTGTTCATTGCCCTTCATGAGGCACTTATGAGTGCCTTATGGAGGCAGACCAGGCATTATCATTCCCATTTTACAGATGAGGGCACTGAGCCTCAGAGACAGCTGAGGTTGCTTAACCCAGCCACAAGATTACAATAACTAATACATTTTATATCACTGTGTGGTTCACAGTCTGAGTATAGGTGTTAGTCCAAGGAACATCTTCTAATTGAAAAGTGATGTATTTTGTTTTCATGCATAATTGGGAAACTAGTACATTAACCTAGTGTTTTCAGGGATACTATTGCTTATAATAAGGCTAAGCTTGTTTAAAAAAATAAGTGAGTTGACTTAACAGTAATTATTAAGGAAATAATAATCGAGGTGGTTCAAAGCTATGGCAAAAATGAGGAGGGAGGCCCTTGAAAGAGTGATGTGTGAGAGGCACTGCTTGGTGTCAGCCCTGCACAAAATGGGGCTTGGTCAATGATGTTTTATAGGCTGACTGCAGCCAGGATGAAGAAGTAGGAGTGCTAAGGGGAGTGACGGGTGCTGCTTGAATGAGGAGCTTCCCTTCTGCAGGCTGCAGATCTTCCTTTTATGCAAAGTGAAATCCTCAGGGCTGCTCACACCTAGGCATATTGGGAGAATGGAGTCATCTCTGCTTCCCTTGGGCAGAGCCTGTAGGAGGGGTCTGTGTGGAGAGGGGAGTCTCAGGAGCCAGAGAAGACCAGTCCTGGCCCTCACAGAACTTTCAGTGACATTGGGGCGATGGAGAAGAAGGAGGAAGATCACACCAAGCAACAGAAAAAGTCAGATCTCAGGACAGCTTTCACAGAGCCCGATTCCCAAAGGCTGGCCAGTGGAGGTTTGCCTGAAGGCTTAGAGAAAGTGCTCTGCAAAGACTGAACCAGAATGCCTGTTAGAAGAGAGTTTTCCTTCCAATGAACTTCCCTAAACCTCCAAAGGACCTATAAAAAACCTTTAAATTGAGGGTCCTACTTTTCCCTAGATGCTTTGCTACCTCCACCCCACAACAGCCCATTTTCTAAACTGGATTATTTCCTTGCATACTCAAATTGACCTCCCTCCCTTTCCCCCCCATCCTCTCTTGAGCAGTTGCAGATTGGCTTCTGATGGGAGGAGAGGCTGCAGTTTAATTACAGAGCAAAGGAGAAACAAGGCCTGTCTGTAAAATTGCAGTGTGTGGTCTATACATCATTATGCAAGGCGG
The DNA here is from genome assembly GCF_030445035.2 of Dasypus novemcinctus. Taxonomy (NCBI): domain Eukaryota; kingdom Metazoa; phylum Chordata; class Mammalia; order Cingulata; family Dasypodidae; genus Dasypus; species Dasypus novemcinctus. The sequence goes on along the minus strand of NC_080679.1, from coordinate 27,584,325 downwards.
GAGGGAGGTGGGGAGGCAGAAGGGGCCGCTTCAGACCCAGTCTTCACCACAGCCACCTAGCAGCAATTTTGTAAGAGACCAAATGTGCCTCCAGCAACTTCTTGCTTTCCCATGACTCTGCTGATTTCCTGGAAAGGGGAGGTGGGTGATGGAGAATGCCTGCTACTTTGAGGGAAGAGCGTGAAAAGATTGGAAAAGGGGGAGAGGTCAGTGTGCTCAGCTGGACACACATTGCAGCCTACATTGCAACATGCCTCTGCATGGGTTTCAGCTGTAGGACGGGGTCAGCTTTTCCGGTTGTTGTTTTTATGGTGGTGACAGATGGGGGAGGTTGGTGTCTGTGGGGAGCTGAGAAGAAGGCAAGCTGAGTGAATGAGCTTGTGATTCCCTGTTGCTGGCTGTGTCACTTCCCCTCCTTTATTTGTTTAGCTTTGCCTGCTTCTCCTGGCCTCAAGAGGGTGGGGAGGGGGTAACAGGGAGATGAGATAATTGTGGGGACCTGAACAAGTTTGTTTTAGACAGTATGGTGTGGCTGAGATCCATTGAGTGAGCAAGAGAAAGAGGGAGAGGGAGGGAGGGAGAGAAAGACAGAGACCCCCCCCCCCTTGGAAAGAGGGGGCAGAGAGGAGAAAAAACTAAGTACAAGCCATTCTAAAAGTAAATGTGAAGATGCAAAAACAAGAATATGTTGAAGTTGAGAGGGTCTAGGTGTGCGATCTTTCTCCAAGTTGAGAGCCAGGGGCTGGGGGAAGCGGCGGTTTGCTGGAAGGAGGGGGGGAGGGGCGTCTGCAGACAGATTTAGGATTAAGAAGTCTGCTATGTTTCAGGAGCTCCCCCATCGGAATAAGATGGGCTGTTGTTTGCCAGGGCCTGAAAGGTTTATTTAACGATTCCAGATAGAGTATCGCCAAACAGATGTAGTCTTGTTCCTCGAAAGAAAAGCTGCAGCCGGGAGGGGGGTGGAAGGCAGGCCCATCTAATGGAGGCAGCAGCCCGCTCCAATTTTTCACAGATGCTGCACCCTGCTTACAACCTTTTCAGGGAAGCCAGTTCTCTTTCCCTCTGACCCACGCATCTGTCCCGTCTCCCTCGGCCGCCTGTCCTGCTTCCCTTCTCTAAGAGGTCTCCAGGAGCACCCTTTCCAGCTGGTAACCTTGTCCTAGATGCCCAGAGAGGGTCTTCTGGGGTCTGGCCGGTTGCCGGGTGAATCAACTTTTCCCTCGTGTTGCTGGCGAATGGAAGGGAAGGGATGGGAGTTGGGGATCCTCATAAAAAAAACCCAACATTTATGGAGTTGGCCTTTCCAACAGGCACCCTATTTCTCCTTTGGGATAATGCATAGGGAAGCTGTAACTGGGGCAGGGGAGGGCAGTCAGACGCAGTTGGGGAGTGACACTGTAGGGAATATACTCTTTCCCAGCTGTGACAATCTCCGAAGGTCTGCTATTGAGGAGGCCTTAGAGCAGGGGTCAGCAAACTAAGGCCAGTTGTGGCCTCCATCTGTTTTTGTAAATAAAATTTTACTGGAACACAGCCACACTCATTTAAGCATTGTCCTTGGCTGCATTTGAACTCTAATGGCTGAGTTGAGTAGTTGCAACTGAGAACACAAAGCTTGAGTTATTTTCTATTGGGCCCTTCACAGCAAAATTTGTTGACCCCTGATGTAGAGAATTTTGGCTGAGGGACTCTCTGCTTAACAAGCCCCTCCTTCTGATGCAGTGGGCCCCAGGATCCTGAACCTCTTAGGGGTGCTGAAGGGAGATGATCTCTTTTCTGTAACTGCTTCCTGCTGACCATGGGCTGTAGTCATTGCCTAACAAGGTGTAAACTCTTTAAGGGTAAAACAAAATTAATAGGTGGATCTGGAGCCTGACTGGAAATCTGCGTGAGCACCAGTGGCTCCAGGATGACTGCAGGCCCTGCCCCAGGATTCTGCTGTCCAGAATGAAAATTTTTAAACTTCTGAAAACAGGATCCTAGATGCTACACTGAAAATTGATAAGTAATCAATCAAAACAACAAACAGCCACCCACCTCATAGCTTTGATATGGGCTATGGGTGGGAGGCTCTTCATCTCTTTGTAGATAACCTAAGCTGTCTGTGACTTGTGGGTGTGGGACAGTAAGAGGCTGCAGTCCTGCCCTTGATAACCAAATGTGTTAAAAGCTTATCTAGAATGTATAAGGTCCATGCTAAAAGCTTACCTAGGATGTGGACGAGATATGCTCAATGTGGACGAGATATGCTCAATTCAAGCCTATTGAGCACTGAAACAAAGAACAATTCCTCTCTGTTCCTTCCTCTCTGTATAAAAGGAACTTAAAATTCTTGTTCGGGGCTGGGGATTGAAACAGAAAGCTCCTGAGTCCCGCTGGTCATCAATAAATAATTTTTCCTTCTCAAAATCATTCCTGAGTCCTGGCCTTTCTATACACAAATAATTGAACCTCTTACAACTGCTACCACAAACCCATCAAGGATTTCTACCCATCCCTGCCCACAACAACCTTCTGAAAAGGGAGCAGCAGAAACCTCAAGTGGCTTCACGAGTAGTCCCTCCACCCCGGGTTTGCAATGCTCTCGGTTGCTCTTTGTAAAACTGTGGGCCTCAGAAATTGGGAGAGAGAGGGTGGCCTGGCTGAAGGGAAAAGTTAGGCTCATTTTACTCAGCTCACCCAGAGCCTGCCTCAGGGGAGCAGCAGGGGCCCCTTGCTCCCTAGGGATAACTGGCAGTTTGAGAAGCAGAGGGCTCATGGGGTGAGTCCTTGGACTATGGCCCCGCTGATCTGCAGTCATTCTTGCCAGTGAGGAGGGTGTGGAGGCTGTGCTTTCCAAAGATGGCCTCAACAATAGCTCCTGCCCACATGCAATTTCTCCAGCCCCTTGAGTATCAGCTGGTCTGGGACTGCTTGGCCAGAAGAATGCAGGGAAGCGAGGCTGTGGGACTTCCAGGGCTATATCGAAAGGCCTTGCAGCTTCCGCTGGGCCTCGTGGAACACTCTTTCAGAACCCAGCCACTGTGTGCTCTGAGAAGCCACATGGAGGAGCCATAGGTGGGGTTGTTTTGACTGCCCCAGCTCAGTTCCCAGCCAGCGGCCAGCATCAACTGCCAGCCACGTGAATGAGCAGCCCTCCTGGACGGCCAGCTGAACCTGGCCTTTAGGTGATGCCAAGACCAGCACTGTCTACTTCAACTGCACGAGCAACCCATGCAAGAGTCACCCCACTGAACCCGGTGAACACCCAGAACCACAGGGAATATCGTAAATGGTTGTTTTAAGATCTAAGCTTTGGGATGGTTTGTTACACAGCAGGTGATGACTAAAACAATGACAATGACAGTGTGGGCTGTGATGGGCCTGGTGGATGACTGGGGCAAGCTAGTTGGTTTCAGAGGTATTGTTCAATTGATTTGGTCTGGAAAGCATCCTCTAGTTGCAGGAGATTTAGGTTTCTCCCTTCTGTGCTTGATATCCCCTTATTAGAGAAGAATCATCACTGACTCCATAACTAAACACATATCAAGACAGGATTTTTTTTTGAGCCAACAACATGCCAGGTGCTGAGCTCAAAGAACCTTCACAACCACCCTTTGAGGTACAGATTATTATCCTTATTAAAGATAAGGAAGGAAAAGCTCAGAAATTAGTTGGCTTGGTTAACAACATCTAACAAGCAAGTGGCCACAAAGGATGGAAACTCAGATCTGTAGCACATGCTCTGATTTGAATCAAAACTAATAGACACATTCCAAATGCTACTGCTACAATAATGCTGTAAAATAAAAGTACTAAATCATACTTACGTAGTACTTATAATGTTTCAGGCACTATTTTAAAAGTGTAAGTTCTTAAAGTATTAAGTTATCTATATTCTCACAAAAAAAACCCCTCCAGTATCTCCATTTTATAGATGAAGAAACTGAGGCACACAGAGGCTAAACAGCTCAACTTTACACAGCTAGTAAATGGTTGCATTATTCAGTATAGGTTAGTCTACACTAAAATAACAAATTACCCTCCCAAATCTCACTGGCTTAACACCTGTGATGGTTTGATGCTCGATGGACCCCAGAAAATTATGTTCATAAAGCTAATCCATTCCTGTGGGTGTGAACCTACTGTACGTGAGACCTTTCGATTAGGTTGCTATAGTAGGGTGGGACCCAGGGTGTGTCTTGACCCTCTTACTGGAGTCCTTTTTAAATGGGATGAATATGGAGAGAGACATAGGGAGAGAAAGCTGGAAGCAAGAAGCTGAAGCAATGAAACCCAGGAAAAGGGAAAAAACAGCAGATATCACCATGTGCCTTGCCATGTGACAGAGGAGTCCAGGATCACTGGTAGCCAGTCTTTGGGGGAGAAATCATCACCCGATGATCCTTGATTTGGACACTTTCATGGCCTCAGAACTGTAAGTTGGAAAGTTAATTAATCCCCATTGGAAAAGCCAACCGATTTCTGGTATATTATATTTTGGCAACCTAGCAAACTGAAATAAAAACACAAAGGCTTGTGTGACACTCGTTACCTCTTCCAGGAAGGTTGACAGGAGACTCTATTCTCTGTTCCATCCAGTCACTCAGGAATCCCAGCTGGTGGACACTCTGCCTTACTGTAGTCTCAACATCTGGAACAGGTGGGCTAGATGGAAACTGACAGACACATAGGGTTCTTTTATTAGCCTCAGCCTAGAAGTAACATGTCACTCTACCCATTCATTGGCCAGAACAGCATATATGGCTCTGCCCAAGGTAAGCTTCTGTGTGACCGGAAGAAGAGGAGAGCAGGACGTGTGTGAACATTACAGTCTCTACCACAGGGGTTTGAGACAGGATTTGAGACAGGCAATGAGTATCCATGTTCTTAATCACCCTATATTGCCTTCACTTGGTGACTGAGAACATCTAGGCCAACCCCTCATCCTTCAGAAGCACTTGGATAAATTTAGAGAACTTGAGTAAAGTCCCACGGTGTGCTCAAGGCCACACACCTTCAAGTTAGCAGCTAATCTGGATTTAGAGTCTGGGTTTCGTGGCTCCTGTAGAGTAGTAGAAAAGTACAGGTCTGGCATCTGGATCTATTCTATCCTAGTTGTGTGACCATGAGCAGGTCACCTAGCCTCTCTGAGCCTCATTGGACACTTGTGAGAATTAAAAGAAATCAAATAAAATTAAAAGGCCTCCAAGTCCTTTCTCATAATTCCTCTGCCACCTTCCAGGGCTCAGCATTTGTTCTTATTCTTTTCTTTTGTGTCCCCTCTATTTAGTCACTTAGAGTCATCCAGCCTGATTCAGCAACTTCTAGAAAGCAGGACCATACAAAAGCCTAAGCTAGTGTGTCCATGGGAAGAAGTATTTGTTAAAGACTTTCTGAAGACAAAGAGGACGGTGGCGATCAGATCGAGCTGTTGGCATGGAACCCGAGGTTTGTTCAGGAAATCGTCACAAAACATGCAGAATGGCCTCCTAGTCACCCAAGAGCACATTTTTACTTTTTGTTTTTAATTTCTGCTTTTGCACAGTGATGTTACTCAGCATTCCATTATGAAGTTTCCAACCACGGAACTGGGTCAGTGAAAAGGCAGAGGTCCTCATCCCTACTCATTTTGCAATGCAGGGCACACCAAGGAGGATGTAGCTCTGGTCTGTGGCAAATCCCAGGGGAATGTATAGAGAGAAGAGCAAACCTCCTCTGCTCAAGCAATACTCTTATCTGTCTATGCCTCTTCCCTTCCTCCTGAAATGACAACTAAAATGAAAACTAAAACCTCCATTCTAAAAACATATGGGACCAGTGCATACAAGGTGATTTTAGGTACTACTCAAGATATTCAATCATGGTATATAGGCATGACATTACATAACACTGCGTGAAGTTATTCCCTTTTAAAATTCTTCCTATTCTATCATACAAAAATATGCTAAAAACTCACAATTTCTCAAATACTAATTTTTTAAAAAGATGCTCGATTTCATTAGTCATTTGGCAATTACAAATTAAAACCACAATGAAATGCCACTGGATATCCACCAGAATGGGTAAACTAAGAAAAGATGCGGGAAGTGGGTGTGGTTCAGGCGACTGAGCTCCCCTTCTGCCACATGGGAGGTCGCTGGTTCGGATCCCTGTGCTTCCTAAAGAAGACAGTGAGCTGGTGCGATGAATAGGCGTGGCAAGCTGACACAACAAGAGACACAAAAAGAGGGAACATAATGAGAGACACAACAAAATGGGGAGCAGAGGTTCCTGGTGTCTCCTAAAGGAGACAGCAAGTGGACCTGATGCGATGTGGCAAGCTGATGCAACAAGCTGATGCAACAAAATGACACAACAAGAGATGAGGAGAGGAAAGACAATGACAGACACAACAAAGCAGGGTGCGGAAGTGGCTCAAATGATTGGGTACCTCCCTCCCACATTGGAAGACCTGGGTTCACCTCCCAGTGCCTCCTAAAAAGAAACAAGATGAACAGACACAGCAAGTGCAAACAAGGCGTGGGATTGGGATAAATAAATAAATAAATAAGTCTTTAAAAACAAAAAAATGGAAAATGCCAACTGTTGGTGAGAATGGAGAGCACGTGGAACGCTCATACTCTGCTGATAGTATTAGTACATATATTTACTTAGGAAAACTTTTTGGCTAAGTCTACTAAAGCTGAAAACAAAATGACCTATGGCCACACTTCTAGGGGTAGACCGGACAGAAACAGGGGCACCTGCTCAACAAACGACCTGGCAGACAAAGTTCAGAACAGCTCTATTCTTAAGAGTCAAAAACTAGAAACTCCGCAAATGCTCATCAATGGTAGAATGGATAAATTAATCGTGGTGTAGTCATACAATGAACTACTACCCAACAATGTGAAGAAGCTATCTACAACTACATGAGAGAATATGGATGAATCTCACAAGCATAATGTTGAGCAAAAATGAAGCCAAACACACAGAATGCGCATTGTATGTTTTCATTCATACGAAACTCATCTGCACTAACAGAAGTCGGGACAATGGTTGTGCTTTGTGGAGGGTTGGTGTAATAACTGGAAGGGGAATATTGTTACTGCTCTTTCGATCTTGGCCTGGGTGCTAGTTATCTGGTATGGTCAGTTTGTGAAAATATGTTGAGTTTATGATATGTGCACTTCTCTGCTTGTCTATTATATTCCAATAATATGTTAAAAAAATATTCCTCTCTTGCTGGAGAAAGATCTCAGTTTGGGTCTGGCTTGCCTTTTCATAGGTAGAGAGTGTGCCAGGCTCAGAGGCTTCAGCAAGCAACACTTTCCAGCTCCAACTGAATACCATTGTTTTGTTTTCATTGTGTTTATTTTTATGGTTACCGTCTAAATATGGCCATCAATTCTGGTTTTCCATTTACGGTAGTGATATAAAGTTTCTGTTAAAAATAGCTTTGAGTGAAAAAAAAAGTGAATTGAGTTACATTAAAAAATATTGTGTAAATAATAGTACAGGTGGTACTTAGTTACGGCAAACCCTGTAAGGGTGGAGTTTGTGAAACTGTTCAAATAGAAAAAGGCAGGGTTTAGCGGGAGGGAAGAAAACCAGTCTCAGCCTGTCCCATCTTTCAACCAGTCCTTTCTGCAGGGCACAGGCATGTACTCAAGCCTAAGGACACGTCCTTTACAGAGGACTCATGAGAACTTTAAAGTAAGGAGTACTCCAGGAACAGGAGGCCAGTGAGTGGGGCCTTGGTCAAACCTCCACTTCTCTAGACTTCAGTTGATTGGGGCTTGTCTATGATGCCAGCCTCACCAGCATCTTTACTTTCTGGAGTAGGACTCTGAGGCTGGTGGCTGTTAGGAAGGGATTTCAAAAGATGAGGTAGTGGTAGTGGTGATGGTGGTGGTGGGCAAATAATGGCTTTTAACCAGGGGACTAGGAGAAAATAATTGAGGTAAGACCTTTAAACTTATTAAAAGGAGAAATTCTATTGAGCACTTTGCACTTGTCCAGGTAGCATCACTGCCTGCCCACCTCCACTGTTCCTGGCTAAAAGATGAACTTTAGAAGGAGAGGGAAGGAGAATGAATCTCAAAAGGTAAATGAGTGTGACTCAGTCAAAGAATGCTTCTCTTAGCCTCTCAAGGGATTAAGTTCGTTACTTTAGTTTCATACCGCCCCCCACACCCCCAGGCATTATAATGGAGATGAATGCAAATGAGGGTTTTTGGCCAGGTGTATTTTTAGGATAAGACTGCACTTTTTGTTCCTTTCCTTGTTCATTCATTCATCCAACCAATAATTTATCGGGCCTACTGGCTGTCAAGCACTATCCTCTAGACCTGTACACTGTCTAATATGGTGGCTACTAGCCACTTGTGGCTACTGAGCGTCTGAATGTTGGCCAGTCTGAATGGAGATATACTGTACGTATAAAATTCACATCAGAATTTGAAGGAGCATTAAACCTCTTGTTAATAATGATGATATTTTGGATATTATGGTGGGTTAAATATAATATATAATTAAAATGAATTTCACCTATTTCTTTTTACTAGTTTGTAACAGGGCCACTAGAAACTAAATTTATTTCTGTGGTTTCCATTTGTGGTTCGTGTTAGCTTTCTATTGGACAGCATCCTGCTAGGCGCTCTCCCTGTTCTGTAGTGGTAAGCGCAAAAGAAACAAATGTTACCAGGCAGGTACAAGACTGCCAGTGCAAGAGGGAGGTGGGGTCCAGCAAGAGCTTCCCAGGCCTGGCTCTTTTTACTTCTATCAGGTCTGCCCTGCACCCAGCTCCAGATGATTTCCAGAGGTCCAGCTCTGTTTATTTCACTCCTGGACTCTAACATCATACTTGTAACCCTGCTGCCCACCAAATTAAGCCAAACCTCCCCACAAGCCAACTGGCCTTTCCTGCCAGGCTCTCACTACTTCCTCCAAGCGTTCTGCTCTCCAGCCAAAGTGGATTTACTTTCTGATCTCCAACCTCACTTTCCCATTTCTGTGCCCTTGCTTCGGCGGTCCGGTCCCTCTTCTCAGAGGGACCACCATGTGCCCTGGAGGAATTCCAAGCTCAAGCTTCCCCACAAGGCCTCCCTTACCCCACCTCTCCACCCTATCCTTTCGTCTTTCTATTGAACTATCTTTTCCTCAAAGTCGTTAGCAACCAGTTATTTCTTTGTCTTAAACTCTCTACCATAACATTGTTAGTTCTTTGACAGCAGGAACTTGATGTGACTTTTACCTGCATCTAGCTGGCCTACTTCCGGGCTAGGAAGCTACTTACTTGGTAAGAAGCTGTTGAATTGAATTAAATGGCTCTGAGCCTTAAAGTTCGGAATGAGCTGGCGTGGAGGGATCTGGTGGGGGAAGGGGACATGGGGCAGTTTAATGGTCCATCCTTCATCCAGGGAATTTCCCTGACAAGGGTCTTTGTTTGGGGCACAACGCAGGGAGACCGGGATAATCAAGGCTGAGCTCTGCCTGGAATGATGAGGGGTAGGGGCAGCTCAAATACAGGACTCAGTAAATCAAACAGAACAATGCAGGGAGGCGGGCCTAGTCCATCCGCCTCACAGGAGGGCTGCGCGGTAAACGGCCGTAACTCCCCTTTCCCCCACCCCCACCCCGGCCTGCTCTTGCACCTGGAGGGTTGACCTGACCTTTTCAAGACCTCGCAGCAGGGTATTCTGGGATCTCTCCTGCAGCACATGCAGCAATCAGGGGCCGGGGACACAGATCGCTAAAGGATTCTTAGGGGGTGGGGTGATGCAGAAGGCAGCAGGATTCCGAGTGCCCAGAAATTGCATTTCTCGTTCTTACCTATTACACTCACCAGCCCCAGGTTTAGGAAGATGCATTGGTCACTAAGAGGAACTGTAAAGGGCTAGGCTGGTCTAGCCAGGTCTGAACCTCCCCAGGCCCAGGGCATCTCCAGGCAACAGGCCCGCTCGTAGGGCATTAGTGGGAGTGGCTTGAAATCTCCGCGAAGGCCCAGGCTGTGCCGGAAGTCCTTTGAATCGCCCCAGCGGTTATCCCTGTGCCTGGCACACGGGAAGCGCGCGAACTAAGCTCTTTGCTTCGTGTGGTTAGGAGACAAAGGCACCTACTCTTCTCCACTCTCACGCCTATCCTACCCAAACCCCCAATTTAGTCTTACTCTCCGGAAGTCAGGGAGCCCTGGGTAGAGGAGTGTTGGAGGGGCAGAGCCCGGGGAGGAGTAGGTGACCCATAAGGCAGGAACGAACTGGGCGGGGGCGAGTGGGCGTGCTTGCATGCAAAGGCACCGGCGCGGGACTGTCGGGGGAAGGGGGTGGTCTCCAAAAAGGGGAGGGGAGAAGGCAGGGGGCGGGGAGAAGCTGGGCCTTTTAGGACCCGACTGCAGCGGCTGGGGAGAGAAAGAAGCGCAGCAGGAGGCTCCGGCGTTCCCTGGGTTGAGGCACCTGCGCGCTCGCTTCCAGCCTTCGCGCTCACACCGCCAACATGCTGTCGAGAGTGGGCTGCCCCGCGCTGCCGCTGCTCCTGTCGCCGCTGCTGCTGCTGTTGCTGGGTGCGGGCGGCGGCGGCCACGAGGTGCGCGCCGAGTTGCTGTTCCGCTGCCCACCCTGCACCCCTGAGCGCCTGGCCGCCTGCGGGCCCCCGCCAGCCGTGGGGCTGGAGGAGGCCGGTGGCTCCCGTGCGCCCTGCCCCGAGCTGGTCCGGGAGCCGGGCTGCGGCTGCTGCTCCGTGTGCGCTCGGCTGGAGGGCGAGGCGTGCGGCGTCTACACCCCGAGCTGCGCCCAAGGGCTGCGCTGCTATCCCCGCCCGGGCTCCGAGCTGCCCCTGCAGGCGCTGGTCCAGGGCGAGGGCACTTGTCGGGACGCCAAGTACGGAGCCAGCCCCCAGCAGGTTGCAGGTAACGCGGGCTGGGACAACGAGTTCAGAGAAACTCGGAGGGCGGCGGGGGATCCTGGCTGGCGGCCGTTAGGTGGGGAGAGGGTAGTGTGCGGTGGGACCTCGGTGACTTTTAGGAGAGGAAGAGAGGAGTCCTGGACTGGCTTGTGGGGGGTCGGGGGTGGGGAAAGACTATTGGGTCCAGGGAGGGGAACTGGAGTTTGAGAGTGCGCGAGAGCCCTGCCGATTTACTAACTAGATGGGGATAAACTGAAGAGAGGGAAAGCAGGCTTGTTAGCTAGGGTGAAAATTTACCCTGAGTCAAATTTTAGAGGGGAAATTTAGTGGGGAGGAGGGTGTTGATCTGTGGGAGAAGTCTTGAGACTTACGTGGGGGGCTTCAGCTGGTCATGTACGTGACCGCAGACGAAAGACTCCTGGCGCAGAGCCCTGCCGGGGGACGGAGGCTGCAGAATGCCGGTCACACTGGAGACTTGAAGGCGAAGCGCCAGCGCGTAAAGGATCCTTTTCATCTACTGGAGGTGGCAAGGCAGGGCTGGTTGGGTACTTTATAGGGTGAGTCGCTTTTACTTAAGGGGGAAAAATTAAAACCAGCGCCTTCTGTTTTTTACATAGAGAGCGAGGAGGGCTCTTGCCATCGGGTGAGGTGGAAAAATCAAAGGGGGGGGGGGGCATTTGGGAGGTTAGGAGGGGACCCCAGCGGTTGAGTTCATGTAACTTAAGCCAGATGGCCGGCCAGAATCCTGGGGCGGGGGTTAGTCTGACCGCGGCAGTTTCACATCTGGCCCCCCCTGGGCGGTGGAAGCAGCTATTCTTACTTGAGCTATTTGCTAGCCTCCATCCTCTTTCTATACAGTAGAAAGGGGGCTCTGGGGTTCTTACTAAGGGGATCTCGTCCTCTTGAAAAAGTTCTTTGGAGGAGAAAACCAGGCTATATGCTTCTCGTTTTTTTTTTAATTACAAAAGCCTCCTGCCCAGTGGTCTGGAGGAAGCTGTAATTATTTTCTTTCCTCTTTGAGACCGTGGTAAATGTGTCCACTGCCTGCTGCTGTTCAGAAAAGCAAGCGAGGGTGACCAAGTTTCTCAAAGTAAAGAAGAAAAGACAAAGCAACAAGATTTGTGCTTCCTTTCCAGGCTCTGTGGGTCACTTTGCCCCCCCCACCTCCCAGGTTCCTCTGGTCTGCTATTGTTCTTTCTCTCTTGAATGGAATGAAGGGTCAGAGTTGAACTCTTCTGTTTCACAGGCACATTTTGACCTTGATTGCAGAGCAAGTTAGGGTTCCTTCCAAGTGGAAGCCCTCAGCCCCTTTTCTCCTGCTAGCTTCTCTCGCCAGCTGATTCTGCAATTAACCCTTCCCTCTTGCTCCTCTTAAAAAGTAATAAAAGGAAAAAGACTGGGCAAAGGTCCTTTGACTGCAGGGGTCCTTTCCTGAGTCTGAGGGCCTCCTCTCTGAGCTGGGCCTCCCCATCACCCCTTTGCACCCCAGCCCCCACCTCCCAGGACGTGCTGGGTCCTCAGCTGGGTAAACTTTTCGAATGGCCTCCAAGTTAATGAAGTCGTTTGGATTGGGGCTGTTTTAATAAAGTGCGGTGCATTTCCATCCTAAATGTTTTAGTGTTTCTTTCACTCTTCATTCCTCCCACTCTAAGCCTGGAAAACCAACTCTCCTGCTTCCCAGGCTCCAGAAACAGGTTAGAGACTTTGGACTGGAGCAGATGCATGGAGAGCCTTCCCATTCCCCTCTTCCCAGAGGGGGAGTTGTCAGGGGAGCTCGGAGGTAATGGGGTGAGTTCATGGGAAGAATGTCACTCTGGATTTTCTACCTGGGTTATGGGACTAGCTTGGGCCAGCTGTCTCCCCAGCCTTCTCTTCCTCACTGCCCAGATGCCTTCTGCATTTTTCTATTGTGACCCAGACTGTGAAGAGGGGGCACCAAGGTTTTTTATGGGAGGGGAGGTGGATGGTGGCAGTGGTAGAAACATTGTGGAAGTTGAGTGGGCTTATGGGAAGGAAGTGGCCAAGTGCATGGGTGTGCCTGAGACAGGAGTAGGGCAGAAGCCTGGGCTTTCAGGGGCACTAAGAAGGCAAGGTGGGAGGCCTCTGTGGAGCAGGGCCTGGGGACCCTGCTTGGAGCGTGCTGGGGTCAGAGTTGGGGGATGCCAACTGAACATGGCTCAGATGAACGCTGCTGCCTTCCAGTGCTCTCCTTGCATCTCTCCTTGCATCTCTTCTCCCCCCTCTGAAGAATGAGCACCCCACCCCCCACCCCCAGCCTGCATTCCTCTTAGAGCAGGTTGCTTTTGAGAATTTTAAACATACCCTCTTATTTCCAGGCAGCAAACCCCAGCAGTTCCGGCTTTGCTGTTAGCTCTTTTGTCTTTGTTCCCAGGACTCAGGGGCTGAGTTGCTAGCTTCCTGGGGATGGCAGGGATGCGGGGAGTGGGGTGAGGGGGGAAAGAGGGCGTGTGTGGGGGGGTGGGCACGTCAGCGGTAGACGTGGGTGATGGTGAGCCCGCATTCCGTTTGGCTGATAGCTTGGGGCTTGCTGGTACAGAGTAGGGGTCTGGGTGGCTGGGCCTGGAAGAGAACTGGGAGATCTGCCTAAGGTCAGTGGAAGGTCTGGACCTTAGAAGTGTGTGGGTGTGTTTGGCAGTGGAGTGCCCAGAAATGTCTGGGTGAGCGGAGGGAGTGGGCCTGGGCCCGGCTTTCAGAATTCTGGGCCTTGGCTTGGCTTGCCCCAGGCGGGGCTGAACTGCTTCCCTCTGCATCCTCCCTGCCTCCTGCCTGCCCGGTACAATGCTGGGGATTATGCTGAGGGGCGGAGCCGCCCAAGTGGCTGTCTGGCCCGCTGCACATATAAAGGTGCTATAGAAATGTGCAGTCATTCAAAATCCCAGGGCCGGCGGGCCTGGGGAGGCTTTGCATCTGCAGTTGCTGGGGGAGCAGAAAGGGGGGCAGAGGCGAGCACTGATTTACAGTGGTTCAGTGCAGCTTCAAAAAAAAGGGGAAAAAAGCCACGGGACTTCTGGCTCAGAACGCTGCTTTGCATCTCGTCTTGCATAAATTTGCATACCGAGTTCAAAGTCGTAAAATAGGCTGGGGAATGAGTGGGACCCACTGTCAGTGATTGCTAACACCACTACCTTCCGCCCGCCCTCCCCGCTCTGGACAGAACACCCAGAGCCAGCTCTGCTAAGCTGCTCCGTCTGACTCACCACTGAGGGCTGGAAGGAGATGGGGGAGCTGACTGCTGCTGCACTTGGGTCCTGTCTCGGGGGGGACCAGGAGTTTTTTGGCTAAGAGACTTGGCAGGGTGTGACTCCTGCACTCCGGAGCCTCTGAGGCTGGGCGGGTCTGAAGGGTGGGGCTGACAGGTTCGGGACCTGGGAAGCTGAAAGTGTGTTCCCCACCTCTGCTCTAGGGTCTGGTGCGCTGGGATTTGTGGAAGCCACAGTCTCCCTACTCACCCCGTGCATCTGTCCAGAATGTTTACTGTGACAGCTGCCTTCCTGCGATCATAGTGACCCTGTTCTTTTGACAAGATAATTTAGGAGACTTTGTGGGGAACAAACCTGTGTAACCGGGTTAACATCTTTAACAAAACAAGGCTAAGGAATTTCTGAATTCAAATAGGTGGCAGAATATGGGGGGGGGGGGGGGGTGGAGAGGAAAAACCCATCTGTATGGTAACGTGGGTGTCTCTACACAGAGGTTCTTGGCCAAATTGGATGGTTGAGTTTCCTGGCAGGCAGAGTGAAGAGAGAGGCTTATATGGTAGAAGGTTCCCCAAATACCTCTTTTGGGATAGGGGACTCTGGAAGATAGCCCTATAAAAGTGCCTGTGGGTTACTTCGGAGCAGGAGCATATTCTGTCACTTATTAAATATCTGCTCCAGGATTTACTTTGAGAGAACCCTGTTTTCTAGCCCAGTTAATCAGGTTAGCTTCCAGTTGGTTCTGAGGTTAACTTTTCTCTGCCAGTGAACCAGGACCGTGAAAATGGGATGTACAAATGCTAAATTTAGATATGAAAAAAGTTCAGAAAGTTCTTGGCATTTGGAGGGGCAGGGCAGGGGTGGCTAACAGAATGAGAGAAGAGCAGAAAATCAACGGGCTGTGCCCATGCTGGTTTTGTTCACTCTCCTCACGTGCTACAACTTTACCAAGAAAATGCTTAGTATTTTCTTTTAAGGGACCCTGTAAGAGGGGACTCTTTCTCCCTAGTATTCTCTCAGTGCTTCCAGCCCTCCTGCCCGCCCCCACTTCTGTCCTCACTTCTCCACCCTCAGTCTCCTCTAGACTGTTTCTCTCCTGCTTCTGCCATGCCACTCCTGCTGCTGGTCTATCCTAGAAGAACACCTGGACCCATAAGTAGGTGGACAAGGCTTCACTAAAAGGCAAGGAAAGTCTGTCATCCTGTGGTGAAGACTGGTCTTCTCGGCCGGCTTCATCTCCTGTCTTCCAGCACCCCTGTGAGGGAGGCAGGCTTGCATGTTTATAAATGTGTTAGGCAGTGCTCTTTGGAGCCCATTCTCAGCATGGAAACTTCACTTTGTAGTGCCTAGATTGGTGGTGGGAGGAACCGGTGCCAGAGATGGCCCCAGAGCTTGGACTCGTAGGTTCTTGTGCCCACCTTGCTGCTCATGGCAGGTGATATGGCGCTGAGTCTGGCCCTTACCTGCCAGCCTGGCTTGAGGACTCAGCCCTCCAGAGGTAGGTGCTCGAAGGACTGGAGAATCCCTGAGACGCTGCCTCAGGAGTCAGGAGGGGGGAGCCCCTCTTCATAGATGGTCCCACCGAGGAAACCTGCTGGCACTACCCGAACCTGTCCTAATGCCTTCATACATATGGAGCACGGGAGGGTGTGCTGTTGTCAAAGCCCGGGAAGACTCCATGGCGCCCATTTCCTGCTCCAAGAAAATGGGCCTTTCAGTCCGTCCTCTCTGGGCCTTGGATGCCAAAAACTTGAACGTGATCCTGGCAAAGAAATGGGATGTTCGATCCAAAATGACGTCTTCCTGCTGCGTGGTCTCCAGCGTTCACTCCTGAGTGCGGGGAGCAGCATCTCATCCTGTGGGGGGCTGGCGGGTCCTCAGCAGAAGAATTGGGCAGGGACCTTGTATTTTGGGCACTGGGGACCCCCCCCTGGTCTCTGAGTTCACCTGTGGTTTCAAAAAAGCCCCTGGAGTGAGGGCCTTTCTGTGCACTGGTCGCCGACTCCTCAGCTCTTGGGCCAGGCAGGAGGGACTCTGGAGCAGAGGCTCCACTTGTGTCTTTGGGGACCGGCATATAATTGGGAAACTACTTTCCAAACCGGAAATCTGGGACAGCGGGCCGAGCAGCATAGAATTTGCCATTGGGGCAATCTCCTGTGGGCCTTCATGGGGAGCGGGGAAAGGAAAAGCCATTACACATGGGGTCGTAGGCCCAGAGAAGTTTGTTGGTTTTCTGGGTTACCCTACCCTCCACACCCAGAGCAGAATGTATAGGATGTAAAAGAGGTCCCCCCCCCACATTGGAAAATGGCCCTTCCCCCATACCCTCTTCCTCCTTGGCTCCTACCCCCTGACCTTCTCTCCCCCTTCCTCTGGCCATTCCTGTTCCTTAACAATGCCAGGGAAGATCGGGGCTGGCTGGGCTCCTGGGTGTCAGTCAAGGCTCAGAGGGAAGAACTTGCTTAGAAAGCCTGTTCCAGTAGAGGCGGCTGTAGTCAGGAATTTTTTGCCTTCCTCTTTTTTTTGGGGGGGGAGGGTGCGTAGAGGGGGGAACTTGGCAGCCCTTGGGCCCTTCTGGCCGCCAGCCCCACGTCTCTTCCTGGCTGTTGGGAGGCAGGGCAGGAGTGAAGACCGGAGAGAAGGGGGCAGGGGCTGGCAGACCTCCAGCTGCTGGGCAGGGGACTTGGCCGGGGGATGCTGATTAAGCTGGCCTGGGCTCTTGCTAATGAGTGGAGGGCTGTAGGTGTGTCAGCTCATGTTCATTCTAGGGACTGGCCAGGAAGCCAGGGGAGGGAGACCGAACTCCAGAAGGCCTTGGCCAGCTGGGGTAGGGTGGGGAAAAGGGGCATGCTAAGCTGTGTTCAATCCCGATTTGCTGAGAAGATGGAGGCTTTCTAGCTGGAGGCATCCTAGCTGACTTGCAGGGGAGCAGAGGGTCCTTGGCAATGAGTGGCTGTTGGGAGCAAAGGAGGCCATCCCCAAAAGGGTAAATGATAAAATAATGACATGGTCCACTTCTACCAAAGAGCCCATAACTTTTTTCAGCTGTTTAATCTCAGGTTTCTCTCCACCCCCCCCCCCCCCCCCACAAACTTTACAGATTAAGAAATCAAGGCTGAGTTCATGTTGAGATACCAAGTCAGAATAGTCCAGAACAGTCTCTGGATTCTCATTCCAGTGTCCTGTTCCATCAGACTTCCCCCATGCAGAAAAAAAACCCCCCAAAAACCCCAAAACACACACAGAACCAGTGAATTATATACTGCCTCTTGGAAAAAGCTCCTTTTCCGTGGGAGTTAGTAATTAAGGCATAACTTCGGAAAAATGTGCCTTTATGCAACTCCCCAGGAAGTTTCTTTTAGGTTTATTGTCTTTACTTCTGGATAGAGTTGCCAAGCTGCCTCAGGATGGTGAACTTGCTTTCTGTGCCTGAGGCCAAGACAAAATGAAAACGGCAATTCCCTGCCCCTGCAACTGCCTGATAATGCTGTGTAGTTTCTATAGCAACAGTGGCAGAAGGTGTATCAGGAAGGATAAGGGGGGTGGGATTGGGATGGGAGTGGGTTTATTGGATAGTAAAGGCTTTTGAGGGTGTGCAGGGCCAGCTGGTATAAGGCTTTTCTCTCTGGGAGAGCGATGGCCCTGTGGCAGTAGGGATGGGGCGAGTTGATAGGGAGCAGAAGGAATGAAGCAGTTGGATTAAAAAAAGGTCTTGGTTGTGCCTTTTCCTTAGGTCACATCAAATGACCTGATGCCACGTTGGTTGGCTAGGAGCTGTGAAGCCAAACAACGAGGGTTTGGTTCTGGCTCTGCCACTGACTTAAGTGACTGAGGTTGACCCACACTCTTCTGGCTCTTTTGTCAAGTGTGAGAGGGAGATAAGTTATCAACTTCATGGGTTTGCTTATGATAAAACAAAAGTTTTGCACACAAACCACTTAACAACAGAGCAAAACTCTGAGCTCTTATGATTAGAAACTCAGATAATCGAATACATTGTGCTGGTTCTTATACTCTCCTTCCTTTGATTTCCTTTAAGGAGACTAGAAGGAGAATGGCATATGATAGGTTTTTGATAACTTTTCTGATTGCTGCAAAGAATAGGTGTTAGAATCCTGTTTGGGGTGTGGCTTATCTCATGGGGTGTAGGTTATCTCATGGGGTGTGATTTATCTTATGGGGTGTGTCTTAGCTGCCTTTGCTTTGGAACACCTTTCTTGTGTCCCAGACTGAAGTCATGGCTTGAGATGTTTCCAGTGGTCAGACCTGGCCTTTTGTGCCAGTGTCATATTTAATGGTTCTACCAATAGCAGATGGCCACCTGTGGCCACATTGTGCCCTGCGGGTTGGGGTTCTCACTAGAGCTGATGCTGATTGTCTCTGGTTTGGCTTGCTGCCTCTTAAGCCAAGAGAGGATAGCCAAGGAAGGCAACTGATGTGATTCAGTATTATATCAGACCAAATTAGTGAACTCTTAGTTAAAGAAAGAGAAAAACATGGTGACCTATTTAAAGACACTTATTTATATTCAGAACGCTTCTTGTGCTGGTTCGAAAGTGTGGCCTGCAACCCTGGACATCTGCAGGTTTCCGATTTCCTTTTTGCATCCTCCAGGTTCAGTGTGTCAGACCTGGAGTATCCGAGGGCCTTCTTGTAAGGATGGAGAAGAGTCTGGCAGAAGGGGAAGGGGGCAGGAGGCAGGAGAGAGATGTGTCAGATTCAGTCTTAATACTCTCTGGGAGCTGTGGGATTGCATCCTCAAAACTGGGGATTGTCAGAACAGTCGGCTGTGGGCCCTGGAAGAGGGAAATGTCCTTCCGAGCCCATCTTCTGCCCACTGCCACTTGCCACTCTTATTGCTGTGTGGCCTGGCTGGGGAAGGAGAGGGCAAAAAGGGGAGAAAAAAATTTGTCAAGCAGGGTACTGGTAGGTTGCTCTCTGGATAGTCAGTTTTGCCAGTCTTTAAACATTGATTGTACATTCACTGGGAACAAGTTATGAAACTAGTTTAGACCATTAAAAAATGCAGTCATCATGCTTCCTGTAGTACAAGCTTTTTGATCCTGTTGGGGACCAAGAAAACATTTAAAATATTGAATATTTGCTTAAAAAACCAAGTTAGTACAGAAGTGTATAAATCAAATGCAAATAAACGGTGGTTCTTTTTTAGCCCTTTGACCAGGGCTTTTGGGGAACTGTTGCTGTGAAAGTCCTTTATGATGAATAAAGTCACAGAAGTGAGATTCAAGTCTGGCAGGTACCTACTTCTTCAGTCTTGGAAGAAGAAAGCACAGTTTTCATCTTTCCACAAAAGTAAATTTGGCACGCGGGATGGCTCCTTTTCCATTCTCCTTGTTAAATATCATTTTTACTTAAAACTGTGGAATCTAAGATAAGTGTGCTCAGAAAGTTTCCATCCTATGAAGGGGGGAAGGAAAGGCTTTTTGCCCATGGCTGGAGTTCTGTGAAAGAAGTTAAGTGAAAGAAGTTGTAATCAGATTACAAAGAGTGCTTACCTAGAAATGTCCTTCACTGACTCAATCCAGTGGCTTCTTGTCTGTCCTCCTTTCTCAAAAGGTTTCTACTGACCTATACCAGAGGGGAAGCCTGTGGAGAAAGACTTTTCCAAATATTTGCACTTTGTCACTTGTTTTAGTTCTTTCCCATGAAACTCTTCGGTGGCTTCTAACCTGGGGTCCTCTGTTTCGTCTGGCTTTTTCCCCCCTTTGGTCCTCAGGGAGCTGGTACAGCTGTGTCTTTCTCGTTGGATTGTGTATTACTAGCCCTTGGGCCCCTCTGTGACTCTGCACCCTGTATGGTATTTCATCATAGTATCCTACTGACTTTTTTGGGTTCTATTGACAAACTTTTTGGTTGCTAATTGTTTTTTTTTTTTTTTTCCAACTACAATTCAGGCTGTACTGAACATATTTTTGCATGTGCCCTTGTACCCATGCTTGAGAGAAGTAGAATCCTTTGATCAGGCCCAGTCTTCCAGTTTCTGTAACTCCTGATCCAAGTTTGCACCAAAGCCATTTCTGCCCACTTCAGCCTTCAGTGGCTAGGTCACCTTGCCAGGTTCCTGCGTGGCTTCAGTTGAACAAGAGGAGAAATGTGTGGGAACCACAGAAAGGAGTGAAAGCTGATAGTGCTGTGTGCTGTCTCCATAGTCTACCCTGGCTCTTCAAGGACAGCGTTGGCTTACAGCGCCCCAGAGGACCTTTGCTGAATTTGAGCATGCTATTGTCTTCTCAAACTGTCTGCCTCAGCCCTGACCCTCCCCAGGTCCTTGTGATTCCAGGAATGACCCTGCTGTTTATAAAGCAGCCCTTTCAAGAACGCATAGGCAGGGAGACTCAGGAGAGACTGGGCTGTTTCTGCTCACTCAGAAGGAGCCCGAAGTAGGATGGTGAGGAAAAGGCATGCTCCAGGAATCTCCGTAATGACTGGCCAAGAAGGGTCTCTCTGTGGGCCTCCAAACATGCAGCCGTGCCTTTTTAGGAACTTATGAGTCTATGGGAAGAAAAGCCTCAGTCTTTCCAAAGTCTGTATACAGGGCCATATTTCTTGAAAAGAAGAAGCATTGTTTTTCCATCAAGCAGAAGTTCATCAGGAAACCTGGGCAGAATGAAGAGGAAAGGAAAGGAAAGGAATGAAGGCCCTGGAAATGCTGTTGCTTGAAGGGCTTGTTAAAAACACAAGATTCCTCGACCCTTGCCCAGATTTGCTGTCTTTAAAACTCTATTTTCATAGCAAGTTCTTCAGGTGATTTCTGACCAACAGTTGAGTTTGGGAACCAGTGACCTCTAGTGTGAGTCCCTGGATTGACAGATTGGGGACCCTATAGCCCTTGTGTGTCCAGCACCCTGCCTGGCCTCACTCAGGACCAGCTTCTTGGTCTTTGGCTTTTGGATCAGGTCTGCTCTTCCGACCACAATGGAATCTGTTGGTCAGGGCCTCAAGCCCAAGAGCCAGTGTTCCAAAGGAAAACCTTGAAGACTCTGCCCTTCTCCACTAGCTGCCATCTCCTGTAGCAAGTCCTTCACTGTCTGAGGTTGGGGTTATGTATCTCCTGGGCCTCAGAAGGACAGTTTCCTGAGCTTATCAGCACTTAGCTGTGTCATAGGCCTATGGTCACTGCAGGGCAGGGGGATGAGAAAGGCCAGTTCCCACCCTTATTGATATAACCTGGGTGACTCGTAGATCTAGGTCATTCTGAGGGTCTGGTGGTGGTCATTTGCTGCCACAAGGGGAATTCAGAGAGGAGGAACTACCACCTTTTTCTTTTTTAAAGCATGCTAAGGAGCTACTGGGCCATGGTGGAAGGGGTGCGGGTGTGTGTGTGTGTGTGTGTGTGTTTCTTGGCACTTCTGAGGGCTGTCTGGCTGTCTCCCCTCCCCTGACCCCTTGCAGGGAACGGGGCTTCAGTGGGTGGGAAGAATGGAAGAGGAGTTTGGAATGAAGCTGGGTGTTGGCAGGGGGTAGATGGAGAATGCCATGAACTGGGTCGGACTGGGTCCTGGGTGCCAGCGGCACCGCAGCAGACATACACGCTCCATCCAGAATTCCAGTGGGAGAGGCCACTGTGTGCCTGCCTCCAGCCTTTTGAAAGAGATGGGGAAGAAACATAAACAGTGTCACTCACCCAGAGACACTTAAGGGCTTCAGGTTAAACTTTAGCGAAAAATAACAAATAGTCCCCCTTCCTCTCCCACCCATTCCTAGCTCCCCCCCACCCCCAGCATGGCCTGAGTCTGCCCTTCCAGCCTGAGGGGGTGGGATGAGCTGTGTTGAGGAACGTAGCAGCCACGCGTGAAAGTTTGGGGACCACAGTCAGCCACCCCAAGGGACTGGCTTTAGAGTTCTGGCCCACAAAAGCGTTTTTCCATGTGTGTAGCAGGAGCCCTGCCTCACCTGCCTTCCCGAGCTGCCCTTTGTCTTGCCTCACTTCCCATCTAGCTCATTGTCCCTTAAGGCTTCAATCCGGGGATGCCTTGTGGAAATCTGGGTTCTGGACCAGACACTTTGTTTGGCCTTGCAGAATTTTCTCTGTAGCCCAGTTTTCAAATCTGGCCTGTCATTATCTCACTGAATTTGTAGAGAAAGAAAAATGTGACTATATTGGAGGCTTCTGAAGATGGCCTAGAAACTCCTCCCTCCCTCCCCCTAAATGTTGTAAACAAATAATTTAAGCCTTCATCAAATGGCAGAGAGCTTTGAGGTGTGGCAATGTACAGAATTTATACAATCAACAAAAAGTTTAGGAGAAATGTGCAAATAGTGATAATTTCTATTCCCCCATGTATTTGCATTTTTACGCATCAGATATTACTCTCTTCCCCCTTTCATTTACCTATTCATTTCGTTTACCTTTTCAAGAAATAGATCATCTGCTAGAACATTTCTTCTAAAGCATGATTTTGCTCTCAGTATGATACAGTAATCTTGTATCCCATTTAAATCATAGCCTTCACTTGAATAGTTACATTCCCATTTTTAAGACTAGAGACTAATTAGAGTCCAGAAAGGTTAAAGGGTTTGGCTAAAAACACAGGTGAATAATAAATTAGGACTCTTGACTCTTGGTGGTTTTCGTCCACTCAAGCTAGTTAATTAATTGTCCCTGCCACGGACGTTGGTGCAGAAGTTATCAGCGGAGAGGATGGTGGTGGGTGAATTTTTATTTTGCCCATCATGCCAAAGTTAAATGCATTTGGGGAGAAATTAACCAAGGGGCCATGTGAATTCTTTGCCCAGAAAAGCAGCCAGCGTTCCTCAGGTCCATTAGTTGGAATCAATTCTTGAAGGTCCAGAATGCTAAAAAACCTGGTGGTAGGTTCATGCCCCAGTCTTAATATTGAAAGGTAATCTGAGGAGGAGACGGCTGAAAAATGGTTCAGGTTTCTTCAGAATAAAGAAAAGAAAGAGAAGCATGTTGACCTGCTAGGAAGATGTGCCGTGACTTTGGGAAAGGATCTCATTTTCTCATTAGACCTTGCCTCAGACTCTAAGCAGGAAGGCATGGGGAGGCTACTTTTGGATTCTTGGGGCTGATTGTCCCAAGAGTGGTTCACAGTCTCAATCTAGGATGGCCATGTGTTAAATGGGGCATTGGGGTCTGAGACAAAAATTGGGCTTTTATTGCACTGGGGAAAGATGAGGTTTTTATGAGATAAGCACCTACCACAATGGTTTTTTTTTTTTTTTTGAAGATTTATTTATTTCTCTCCCCTCCACACCACACAGACCAGGCGGCCCTGGGTTTGAACCTTGGACTTCCTATATGGTAGGCAGACACCTTATCAGTTGAGCCACATCCGCTTCCCCCACAATGGTTTTGATTCCTTGAAAAAGGCTGTCAGTGCTACAGTCAAACAAGATTATACCTGGAAAAAGGGGCTTATGCCAAAATTACCTTTTATTAAAATGAGTGTATTATTAATGCACAGAAATAGACATGAGCTATTCAGCTTGCAGCTGCCCTCCTTGGCTGAAGTAGGCCAAGGGACAACAATGTGGGGACCCCATACCACTTGGGAAATACCTCTGATGATGCTTGCTCCTGTCCACTCAGATAGTCGTACTTCTGGACCTTACGTTTGTCATCTGAGAAGTGCGACCACACTGTTTCCTCTATTTAATCTGCTTTTGTCATCTCCAGCTCTTCTTTAGGTTTATAAGGTTTAGGGGTGTGATATGGTAAGGAAGGGGGTTCACCCCTGTTCTTCAAGCCCTCCACTAAACGGGGTTGGGACCCTCAATATTGCCCCTCTAAATCTCCCCCACTTTTCTTGGAAAAGTTTTGCCTTCTGTTTTTGTTTATAATCGTGAAACTCCCTGTTGACCCCTTTTTGCCATCACTGTTAGGGGAAAACGGCTAACGCTTATTAATGGCTTGGGAGTAACATCTTTAGGGGCCGCAGAGGTTCCTATCAGTCGTCTCTAAGCCCAATGCCTTCTTCCTTTACAATTTGGGTTGCTGGCAGCAGGAGCAGGTGAGAGCTGGCAGAGCTGCACATGTAAGTGACTGCTTAATAAATATTATTCTGAACCCTACTCTCTTGGGCAGAAAAAATAGACTGGGTGTTTTTGTTATGAGGGCAGATTCCATCTCTAGCTGGAGTTCTACATCTGGAATGTTTTCCTTTGGATTGGTCTGGTAGCCTATAAGAGAATGTACGGGAAGAACTTGGTAACATGGGACAATGCCCAGTCCAACCGAGGTACTGTCCTGGGAGGGAGGAGATGGAAGTAGCAAAGAGCTAACCCTGTGTGCTCCTACAGGGTGCCTGGCATCATATGTGTACGTGTGATACCTGGAATCCTCCCAGCAGCCCACTGGAGCTGCGTGGTGCTTGTCCTTCTACAGATGAGCAATAAAGAAAGATACAGAGTGCTTAAGTAATACAGTAGGGCTGCACAGCTAAGTGGTAAATCTGGGAGTCAGACCCAGGCAGTCTGGAGCCTGAATTCTTGAACCACTTTGATTAGAAATGGAAATGGTCAAGAGGCTTTTCTCAACCTACAGTCCTTTCTGATCTCCCCTCACACAGCTGTTTCATTTTCCAAACTTCAAACTCAAGACTTGGAGTTCAGAACTTGGCCATTGAACTTGGGTCCTGAAGTCTGTTCCAGAGAAAGGAATGGATACTCTTAACACCTTTAAAAAGAGCATGCTCAGCAAACGATGCCCTTGGATTTCCTCATCTTGCTGGCATGTTTGTTGGTTGAGTGATGGGATCAAAAGAGGGATGAAACGAAACATACTCTTGAGTTTAGTGGCCTCCATGAGAATGGACAAACTGACCTTCACCTTGGGAGAGGTAGGGGCCATTTCAGAATAGGAAGCCAATTCTATTCTCCCCGGAGAAAATTGGCCAGTTGACCCCCACCGTCTTCTGGGACCTGGAACCAGGGCTGCACTATGATTTTGGGGGACCCTGGGTACTTTTGCCTGGGTGGGACCTTTTCTCTATAAAAAGTATAAGAATTTTGTCACTGTTGGTAGAAAGACTAAAATGTATTATTAATAATTATATATTAAGGCATTTTATTCTTCCTTTTGATTTTTTTTTTTTTTAAGAGACAGTAAAACATTTTAGTGGGCTCTAAAACTAACATGGACCCTAAACACTGTGCCTCTTTTGCTTAAAGGACACATTGGCCCTGCTTGGGACCTCCAGCCCTGAATGCACATTTGTCTGTGTGTGTCTGTCTTCTTCTGTGAGGCCAAGTATATTTCCAGAGTGTGTAGTGGGGCTCATGAGGGATAAATGATCTGACCTCTAGGACTCAGCCAGAGGATGCTTCTTTGTCCAGTGTCCCTGATACAGGTGTGCTGCGCGGGAGGGCTTAGGGAAGGGGGAGAGGCGGGCTGAAAGTCCTCCGGGATGCCTGGGGAAGACTCTGGAAGCTGTGGAGCCAAAGGCCAGATGTGTGGCTGAAGCTGGAGGGGTACTGGAGGGGAGGGCACTTAGCCATGGGTGGGGAATGTTGGAGAGCTCAGATCTGGTCCCTGTGGGACCTGGAGCCATTTCAGCAATGTGCTGGGGAACTTTTAGGCCTTTGTACAAAGCCTAATTCTAGAGCAGTGGTTCTCAGCTAGGGAGGTTCAGCCTTCCACGGGCTGGAGAAACTTTTGGTTGTCTCAACTTGAGGGGCTACTGTTGACATCTAGTGGATAGAGGCCAGGGATGGCTGCTAAATATCCTACAATGCACCAGACAGCCCTTCACAAGGAGGAATTACCCAGTCCAAAATGTCCATAGTGCCGAGCTAGAGAAACCCTGCTCCAGAAGGCTCTTCCAGGCATCGGGTCAGGTGAGCGGAGCCTTCCAGAAGCTCCTGGATATAGGCCGAAACACAGGCTGCCTTTCCTTTCTCCACCCAGAGAACAGGGATGACCTCTTCTCCTTTTCATGTTGGCTTTATTCCATGGCATGCTCGGCAAGCAGATGGCCACCCTTCCCAGCACTGTGCTCTTGTGAGGCTCCAGGGTCCCTAACAGGCTGGTTCTCCACATGTCTCATGAGGAATTTGCCTAAACTTCAGGGCTGGGCTGGCTGCTTAGGGTCATTTTCCTCTGCTTCCTGACTGGGTCCCACATGACAGGTGGCAGGTCTCCGAGGCAATTGCCATCGTCATCAGCGTGATGAAAGTAACAACTGGCATCATGGTTGTGGAGTTTCTGGGCCCCAGGTTGTATTGTAACTGCTTTAACTAGGAGGTAGGACCTGTTACTGTCCACAGTTTAAGGTTAAGAAAACGGAGGCACTGAGAGCTAGGAAGGCACAGCCAGGAATAGAAGGTGGCGGAGCTGGGATTTAGCTTGAGTCTGTCGTCGTAACCAGTCTGGCCAACCTGGAGATCACGTGCCGGGTTCGGAAGGGGGTGTTATGGTAACTAGTGAGCTCTGACCAGGTTTGAAGTCCTCATGGGAAGGGAAGGGATGGGAGTGAAGCCCCGTTTTGTCGGGGACCATGGTGAGGCATGCCTCCTGGAGACTGGAGGACCATGTCCCCGTGGCAGCAGGTGCTACTGTAATGCCAGCACTCTGTGCCATACCTGGCCCAGAAGAGGCACCCCATCCCTCAGCAGTTCAGAGTGGGGGGATATTACAGCCCCATTTCACAGGTGGGGCTTGCAGCAGGGCGGGCCTTGGACGCCACTGCCTAAGACCAGCCTTTTGAGCCACCCTGCTACCTCAGGTCTGAAGGGTCAGCCAGGTCCTAGGTGCCTTGTCTCCAGTGTGACACACACAAACACACCCTGTCTTGACCGTCTTTTTTGTAGGGGCCCGCAGGGGAGCTGTTCTGGGTGGTGTGGTCTGGGGTTCTGTTTGCTCTGTCAACAGCTGCTGGGCTGAGCTGTTTGATTCCGGTTTCTAGGTCTGCTGGGACTTGTCTTCCCAGGTATGACTCTGCCATATGAGTGTTCTCTCGCTCTCCCCTGGCTGGACGTGCCCGAGCCCCAGCAAGACCATGGTACTGGGCACTGGTCACAGACCCCTGACCTGGGCTGTGCACACACGAGGAGCCTTTCCGTGTTGTTGACTGACAACCGAGGGATGATTTAAGAATAGAATAGATGGTCTTTGGACAAACAACTGATGAGGCTCCAGGCTCTATGAAAGACTGAAATTAAAGGCTGAAGAAGTCAGGTTTCCTTTCCCAAGGCACTCAGTGTAATGGGGAGGAGGCTGCATAGATAGACCTGGATACAAGTAAGAGTCGGTGGCAGCTATAGGAGCAGAGCAGACTGGCAATAAGACTAACAGAGCAGAGAGCATGGAAATGGGAAGCTGGGAGGCGGTGCGGCTCTCTGCCTTCTCACTCCCTCACACACGTGGCATGGCCCCCTGGTCTCTGCAGTGTAGTCTTAAAAACCCACCTTATCTGTGTCCTTTTGAGATCATAGATGATGAGGAATTTAAGCTGGGGGTTAGTGGCAGGCGAATCTGGGTGATCTTTCTAGAGAAGGACTTAATCCCATTCCTGTTAAGGACCTACAGCTGCCCATTCCATGCTCCTCTGCTCTGGTATCTCAGGATAGAAGCAGGAAAGCATAGGTGTTTGGAATAATTTTTCCTGGAGTCAGAGCTAGGTTCAGATCCTGGATCTCTCACTTACTAGGCTGTCTCCAACAGGTAGCTGGCCACTGTTGCGAGCCTCAGCTTCTCTATCTGTAAAAGAGGGAGTGTGTGAGTAGTACCCACCTAAGAGTTAGTGTGAACATTGCCCTAGATAGTCCGTGGGAATTGCTTAGCACAGGACCTGGCGTGTCAGAAGCCCTCATTAGATGACCGTCCTCTCCATCCCCATCATTGACCATGGTCCAGGCGGCCCCTGGAGCCCGTCTTCCTTTCCTCTCTCTGCAGACAATGGCGATGACCACGCAGAGGGAGACCTGGTTGAGAACCACGTGGACGGGACCGTGAACACGTTGGGCAGTGGGGTTAGTGCTGGCCGCAAGCCCTTCAAGTCGGGCATGAAGGAGCTGGCTGTGTTCCGGGAGAAGGTCACCGAGCAGCACCGGCAGATGGGCAAGGGAGGCAAGCATCACCTCAGCCTGGAGGAGCCCAAGAAGCTGCGGCCCCCGCCTGCCAGGGTCAGTGGGGTCAGGACTGGCTTGGGGGCGGGTGGCAGAGGACAAGAAAATGAGGTCTCACATCTCAGGAGGGCATCCCTAAAGAACTGTGGATGTCCTGTATTACCTATACTCAAAGCTCTTCTATTTTCGGCTCTACTGTTACTGTGTTCAGTGACTTTTGGTCCAGTTAGTTCAGCTTTGGAGCCTCTGTCCCTCTGGCTGTGAAATGGACCCTGCATACACACGATTGCTTGAAATCCCTTCCTTCTAAAACCTCCATATTGGGTTGTCTTTGGGACATAGGCAGAGAAGATGGATCCCACAGATAAAGATGGATTCACTTGAACATGTGCCCTCTGGCTGCTCCTCTCCCTCAACTCCTCCCCTTCATCTCCTCAGCTCCTGCTCTGCTGTCTTGGCTTGACCCTGGCTGGGTGTTTGGAAAGGAAGGGAGTTTGGACAGTTGGGTTGATGTGTAGATACCCTGGGGACAACCACTTAAATTCTGTATTTGCCTTTAGGCCCCATTAGGTCCCATTTTGACCCATCAGAGCCTTTGCCCTAGAGCAGGGAGGGGAGGGAGACCTTAAAGGCATCTGAGTGAAGTGGATTTGGCTCAACTGATAAGAGCCCCTGCCTACCACATGGGAGGTCCAGGGTTCAAACCCCGGGCCTCCTGACCCATGTGATGAGCTGGCCCACGCGCAGTGCTGATGAGGGCAAGGAGTGCCATGCTATGCAGGGCTGTCCCCAGTATAGGGGAGCCCCACGTGCAAGGAGCGCACCCTGTAAGGAGAGCTGCCCAGCGCGAAAAAAGTGCAGCCTGCCCAGGAGTGGCGCCGCACACACGGAGAGCTGACACAACAAGATGATGTAACAACAAAAAAAAGAGACACAATCCCAGTGCTTTCGACAGGAATACAACCAGACACAGAAGAACACACAGTGAATGGACACAGCAGACAACCGGGGAGGGAGAGAAATTGAAAAAAAAATCTTAAAAAAAAAATAAAAGGCATCTGACTTTCTTTATGGGGTCGGGTAGCCACAACAAGATGGCACTGCCGACCAGCTGTGTGACCTGGGGAAAGTTCCTTCCCCATGGATGAGGGTCCTCCCGCGGTTGGCTGTAGTGCTTTGGAAGCCCTTTCTCACGCCAGCCGTCCTTTTGTGCCCTCCTGTGCCCACAGACCCCCTGCCAGCAGGAGCTGGACCAGGTCCTGGAACGGATCTCCACCATGCGCCTTCCAGATGAGCGGGGCCCACTGGAGCACCTCTACTCCTTGCATATCCCCAACTGCGACAAGCACGGCCTCTACAACCTCAAACAGGCAAGCGTGGGCTTTGGCCTGGGCAGGAGAGGATCCCCCTCAGCCCCAGGCTCCGGTGGTCTCTTTCCTGCCCCCACCCCACTCCACTCAGGGTCTTCTGAGGCCTAAGTGTTGAGCAGGAGACCCAGGCTTCTGTGACCGTGGGGCTGCAAGGCGCCAGGCCGGGGAGGTGGGGCGTCATTCCTTGGCCTCAGGTGGGTCAGAAGCTAATTCCAGTTACCCAGCTATCTGCCAGAAGCCCTGCGTGGTGGGATTGGGAGGGAGCTTCTTGGGAAATGTAAGTGGGTTTAGACCAGTACCTCTGGAATTCTGTTGAGCACTAAAATCTCCTGGAGGTGATGCTTGGACCCTACTCCAGAGATGACCGTTAGTAGGCCTGGGATGGGTGGGGCCGAGAGTGTGCATTTCTAATAAGCTCCAAGCTGCTGCTGCTGCTGCTGCTGTGCCCTGGGCCACACCTTGAGAACCTATGATTGAATCATTGGCCAAGTAGCTTCTTTCAGGAAATGGAAGATCAGGGAAATCCCATTTAGAATATTCCTAAAAATAATTATAGGTCAACTGTATAAGCACACTAGAGAAAATTAAGAAGGTAGAAACCCCCCAGGAGCCCTCTTCCCCATCCCACTCTGTCCTTATGCATTCTATTGATCAGTGGACATAGGCAGTATCGTCCTACCATGAGATCAATATTTTTCACATAGACTTGGCAATGGTGACTGTTAGAGGCCATGTAATTGTCCATGGATCAGATGTTCTTTTACTTAGCCTTCTCTTTACCTCACCCCTTCAGTAGGGAGTGAAAATTAAATCCTTATTTCACTTAAGATAGGGAAGAGAAAAGGAAGGAGAGGAAGAAAGGGGTGGTTTGGGCCCCGCCTGAAAGTCTGGTTTTAAGCAGAAGTTCTCAACCCTGGGTACACATTGAGATCTCCTGGGGAGCTTTAAAATTTACGAATGTGAGGGCTTCATGCCTGGAGATCTGCCCATCTGAGGTGCTTTCTGGGCATCAGGAATTTTAAAAGCTCCCCTAACGATCAGGGTGGATGCCTGGAGCTAGGAGATGGCATACCAGACTCTGCTTATCCTCTGGGGTCTCAGGGCAGGCACCTTGGCCCTTTAAATATTATTCTAGTGTTAAAAGTCATTTGTACACACCCTCTAAATAAAAGCCAGCTACTTCATTTGAAGCTCGAGAAGAAATTGTGATGAAAAATACAGACAACCCCCCTATTTCAGGGGTTTTCAGGAGTAGTGGTGAGATGGGTGAGAGCATGGACCCTGGGATCAGAAGGCCAGAGTCTGCCTCTTAGGCTGTGTGACTTTGGGCAAGTTGCTTAACCAATCCGTGGGTCATTTTCATCTGTAAAATAGGGATAGTAATGGCACTGGGTTTACAAGGTGGTGAGGATCAGGTTGAATGTATATGTTAGATAGTCACTATAAATGAGCAGTGACTAGATTGCTCACCCAGTGCCTGGCAGTTGGCACTGTGCTAGCCTTGGCCTTTATCATCACTTGCATTTTTCACCATATGCTGTGGCTGAACCTCAGTGGGCTGTATCCTGGGTCCCCAGGGGACAGACCCTCCTTGAAGGGTGAGGGGCTTTTCATCTTCCAGCATCCCTGATTGCCAGCCAGCCTTACTCAGCAGCATCACCATGGAGCTTATTTGCAAGGCAGGAATTCCACCTACCGCAGACCTCCTGGATGGGAATCTGCATTTTAACAAGATTCCCTGCTGCATCTTCAGGTTGGAGAGGACACCTTGCAGATCTAGCTCAGAGCCTCAGCAGCTGCCCAATGATTGTATGAAGGGAGGAAAGCTGGTGGCTGGGGAATGGGTGTCCTTCACTATCTCCCCTTCTCTCCTCAGTGCAAGATGTCTCTGAATGGGCAACGTGGGGAGTGCTGGTGTGTGAACCCCAACACCGGGAAGCTGATCCAGGGAGCCCCCACCATCCGGGGGGACCCTGAGTGTCATCTCTTCTACAATGAGCAGCAGGAGGCCCGTGGGGTATTCACCCAGCGGGTGCAGTAAACCAGAGCCAGCCGGTGCCTGGTATCCCCCCCTCCCCCCACTCTCCAATCGCCGTCAGGGAAAAGAAAGGAGAGCACAGGGTGGTAGGTGGTGGAGGATTTTCCAGGAGTTTTGACACGTGTATTTATATTTGGAAAGAGACCAGCACCGAGCTCGGCACACCCCCTGCCTTCCCCCTCCCCAGCAGGAGACGCCTACGCCCTCCCCTTCTCTCGCTTGCCCGCTGGGGAGGAAGAGGGGTGGGTACAGTGGGGAGCTGGGGTAAATGTTTGGGAGGTGGGAAAAAGACATTTTTATTTTTGAATCTCCGTGTCTCTTTCACATACAATTAAAGGAAGGAAAAATAAAGTGTGTGTCTTTTGCTGAGTCTTTGGGGCCTCCCTGGGAAAGCTATCCGGAAGGCTGCTGAACCAATCCAGCTTTGCCCCATGACTCCCGTGGAAGTGGGAAAGGGCCTTGGTTTCCCACCAATCATGAAATGGGAATGGGAAGGATGGGACAGGAAGAAAGGGGGCTGCTTCCTTGGAGTGGTGTTGGCCTCTGGAAGCTTGAGATCCTTAATCCAGAAACCACTCGCGAGGCTTCCAGTCCCGACGCAGCCCCGGCTGGCCCGGCAGGGGCAGAATGAGCCGTGGGGAGGGGGAGAAAAGGCTTATTTCCCCCCCTCACATTGAAATGACACTGCATAGAGGACAATGAGGAAGTGGAAACATTGGAATTGGGCATTTCAACTCCAACTCAGCACCTTCAGAAAGGTTACCCTTGAGGCAATTCAGGCCCTACACTTTAAGGGACCCAAATAATTTTGGCTCCCAAATAATTCTGGCTCCCAGAACAGTGAGTGTTCCTGGATACAAAGGGCCGGGGGTATAAAAGAATAAAGGTGGGAAGCAGACTTAGCTCAGTGGTTAGGGCGTCCGTCTACCACATGGGAGGTCCGCGGTTCAAACCCCGGGCCTCCTTGACCCGTGTGGAGCTGGCCCATGTGCAGTGCTGATGCGCGCAAGGAGTGCCCTGCCGCAAGGGTGTCCCCCACGTAGAGGAGCCCCACACGCAAGGAGTGCCCTGCCGCAAGGGTGTCCCTCACGGTAGAGGAGCCCCACACGCAAGGAGTGCGCCCTATAAGGGGAGCTGCCCAGCGCCAAAGAAGGTGCAGCCTGCCCAGGAATAGTGCTGCACACACGGAGAACTGATGCAGCAAGATAACTACACAGAACAGACAACTGGGGGGGAGGGGGGGAAGGGGAGAAAAATAAAAAATCTTTAAAAAAAAAAACAAAAGCCGAGGGCCTAGGGAAACTGAGGCATGGGCCACAGGCTCTCTACCCACTGGTACTGTTGGCCCCCAAAATCCTGGTGAATTTTAGGAGACTTAAACCCTTTGCAGTGGTTCATGGAGAGCAAGACATGCTCAGGGCTTTGAGGCCCATTGCCTGTCCCTCTGCCCCCATCCCAGCCGGTGGTACAGATGCTGACTCATCTGTTACTCTCCTGATCTGGGGTCTTAGCTCTTCTGTCTAGAGGAGGGGCCACCTCCCTCTCACCTTGCAAGAGGCAGAGGGACCCCTGGGATCTTCTGCCAGCTCCCTCAGACACAAATCCCAGCAGGAGTCTTGTAGGCTGCACAGGCCTATGCCAGCGGGCATGCGGCAGCCCCCGGGAATATAGGAATTCACTTAATCCTGACTCTTGGAGGTGCAATTAGAGGCATTCTTCAGAGGAGGAAAAAGGTCCCAAATGGTGTCCCTAATTTCAGTTCCTGGGAGCAGCTTAATCCTGAGTTCTACTGCCCCCTGTGGGTGGAGCCGGGCAGGACGCCTCGGAGAGCCTGGAGCACCCCGGGCTCAGATTGGATTTGGGTGGGCCTTGGAGGGAAGCAGTGGTTCTGATTTCCTTTCATCCAACTGATGGGCATTCCTGCCACCCCCTCAGCAGTTGTAAGAGAGTAGTGGGCAGCTGGTGTTCCGGGTAGGGCAGCCCGCGCCGGCTCTCGGGGAAGCACAGTAGTTTTTGTTGTCGGAGTGAGACAATTGGAACAGCGGAGACGAGCGAATGCAGTTAAGGATTTATTGAGAAGCTCTCCCAATAAGAGGGGGTAGAAGACAAACTTCAGCCCGCTCCGGGCAGAGGCAGTCATGAATGTATACAGTGCCTCTATAGGTGGGAACATGCTTAGTGGGAGTGGGTTTGGGCTTGGGTAAGACCCGAGGGTCTATAGGATGGCTAGGGGGTGGCGGGCGAGGGGCAGTGAATTCTAGGGGTGCAGGAGGGGTAGGTGGGGTGGTGTGGCTTGTCTATTGTGAGGAAATGCACGGTATCTGGACATGTAGGGTCTGGATAGGGGCTGTTCTATGTCACGGGATGTGGCTCCTGAGTAAACAGTTGGCCACCCTTCCACAATGGGGCTGGTTAATAATAAACTTGTGGCTGTTGCAGGGGCTAGGGAGGGGGCCTAGTCCTGTCAGTTTTCAACCTTGGCTAATATTTGAATTGACTGGGGACTTAAGAGCAAACACTTGGATGCCAGCGTCCCACCATCAGAGAATCTGATTTAATTGATCTGGGGCACAGCCCAGGCAGGATATATATATAAAGGTTATTTTAATGTAGCGCTGGGATGAAAACCAAAGCGAGGCAAGAATACTGCTGGCATCAGGACACCTGAGTTCAAATCCAGATTCAACCACTTGCTCTCCCATTTGCCTGGGGCTGCTTTACTTGCCCTCTCAGCCTCAGGTTTCCTCATCTCAGGTGCGTGTTTAATTTTAATTTAATTTTTTAAAATGAGGTATCAAGGACTGAACCGAGGACCTTGTACGTGGGAAGCAGGTGCTCAATCACCGAGCTCCCTCGCTCCCCTGAATGTTTGAACATGATAAAATGGGAAGGGTTAGCACGGGGCCGTTGGTGGGGTCAGCTCTCATGTCAGCCTCTCTGCACCAAAGTTACCAACTTACTTAGGTCTTCTCTGCCCTATTTTGCAGTTTGCTGAGGATTTCACACCTCTGCCCATTTCCATGTCACTTACCCAGAGCCCCTTTGCACTCCCAATCCTCAGAAGAGGCGGATTTTAGGGGCGTGAGCGGCAGCACCTCCCCTGGGACCCTCAGCTACAAGGGTCACACTAACTGGCATATAGTATGACCTAAAAACATTTGCCGAGGAAAAACACAACTGCACCTTTGTGGGAAAATGGTTGGCTGTACGGAATCATGAAAGTGGCATGCAGGTCTTTCACCTTCGGGAGAGGTACTTCTCAAATTTAATTCAGCTTGGCAGCTAACACCGGGGCTCGACTGCCACAGTGTGGCAGCACCAGGAACTGCAGCTGAGCTTCCACTGCCATCCAAGGGTCTTCTAGTTCCAAGAGTCCAAAACGGCCCATTTCCGGCACTGTTAAACTTACAGATTCATGGACCCTATCCCAGACCTCTCGGGGTGGTAGCCAGGCAGGGACCTGGGAATCTGCATTTATACATACCTCCTGGGTGAATCTTATGCAGGACGGATGACCTAATTTGTGGGGCCCAGGGCAAAATGAAAATATGGAGCCCTTTGTTTGGAAATGAGGAAGAACTTCAAGAAGGTGACAGCACAACATTAATCTAAGCGCAGGACACTGTGTGACCACACAGCATGCCCATGAAGCTGGTCCTCATCTCACGCCCTCTGGCGTCAGAAAATTCACTGCTGTGGTCACTGATTGCATCTGTTTAGTATGTGTTGAGTACCAGCAACATATGGTATGCTCAGGTGGTGGGCTGGGAGGTGAGGCAGGCTTTTCATGGAATCTGGCCTCTACTACTTGTGAATTAGGTGACTTTGGACAAATTTCTAGCCTCTATGGACTTCAGTTTCTTAATCTTTTACTATTGGGATGTTTCTTGTCTTTTCTTTCTTTCTTCCTTTTTTTTTTTTTTTTGAGGTACCAGGGTCTCTGAGGATTGAACCCAGGACCTTGTTTGTGGGAAGCTGGCGCTCAACCACTGAGCCACACTGGCTCCTCAGAGTTGTTTTTTTGGTTTTGCTTGGGGGGTGTGTGTGTGTATGTGTGTGTGTTTTAGGAGGCACTGGGAATTGATCTTGGGACCTCCCATGTGGGAAGCAGGTGCTCAAGTGCTTGAGCCATATCTGCTCCCTGGGATGATTTCTATCTAAAGAATGGTCTGAGCATAGAAAATAATTTCTGTCACATAGTAAATGCTGCCTAAATATAGTTATCACTGTGTGCTAGGCTTGTTTTTAGACTTTTAGGATATGAAGATGATAAAGATTATGACTCCCGTCCTCAAAAGACTGACTTGTTTTTATATTAAATAATTTGTTTATTGTACTGTCGTTACAAAGAAAACAGACAATGCACCCAGTAGAAAGAAAAAAATGTATTCAAGGTTGTATTTTTTAAATAAAGTTTAAAAAAATTTTTATTTTATTTATCCCCCCCTCCCATGTGGCTTGCTTGCTCTCTGCTCTCTGTGTCCATTTGCTGCACATTCTTCTTTGTCTGCTTGTCTCCCTTTGTTGCGTCACCTTGCTGCGCCAGCTCTCCACGGGCATGGGCTGTCAGCTCTCCGTGGGTGTGGGCCAGCCTGTCTTCACAAGGAGGCCCAGGGACACAAACCCACGACCTCCCATATGGTAGATGGGAGCCCAATCGATTGAGCCACAGCTGCTACCCTCAAGGTTGCATTTTAAACTGACAGCAAATAGAAATAATTACTGCAATCATGGCAATTTGACAGTATTACGATTAAACTCAATATAGGTAGGTGGGGTACTTGGAAGATCAAGTTCTAAAACTACCTCTTTCTACATCTTCCACATCATCTGGCTCCTTAAATGAGAGGGAAAAAGCCCTTAGTAGAGTGGGGAAACATTTCCAAAATGAGTTAAAGCTCCTTTCTCTTATGAAAATTTCCTTTCATTCCTGTCAATTGTTTGCTGAAATAGGGGGCCTTCTGGATTTTTTTGGTTATTTCACCTTAACATCATCATGAGCATTCCCATAATTCCACAATGTGATTTTCCAGTGTAGAAGAGAATACAGTTCTGTCTTCTATTGCTTTAGCTGTAGGTACAGCTGAAAATCCAAGGTGGATATGAATTGCTGAAGAATTTCCCTGCTGTTGTTTAATACAATCTATTTTCTTTATACTTGATAGGTGCATAGACAGCCTGTCTTAAAATTCTTTCTGCAGAAACATGTCTGATTTCAAGAGTACTCAGTTAAGGATCCAATGAATGACTGGCCATAGTGACTCAGGTAATGAGTTTACAAGTTAAATGGATTGCATAATGGCACCACTTTTTCCTTTGCCATTGTTGGTGGAGAAATAAGAGAAACAAGATTCCAGTCTCCCATATAGAAAAATGACTACCTAACAGTCTCATCAGGAGCTTTGCTATAAAGCCTCAAGTTGCACCTCTTGGTTTTCTGTAAATTAAGAGTCCTGCAGCCATTTCTGGAGAATGCTGTAATACCCAAGGCTATTTGGTCCATGCTGAACAAGCAGCGGTGACTCCAATCCTGCCCCACTTCTGCTTTTCAGTATAACCTGAGGAATAGGTAACATCTAGAGGAAGTCTAGGAGAGGCCCATCCTAAAATAATATTCACAAAGCTTTTTTTCATTAAGGTAAAAAAAAAGTCTCAAGTACATCTCAATCATCTAAAAATTGAGGTTAAAAACTTACATTATATAAGGAAATAGCAGCGGAGAATGGCTAATCTTAAAAAAAAAAAGTGCCAACTCTCCCCTCCCTTGGTTCTTTTATCCTGGGGTTTCATGTAAGACACTAAACCTCTGAGAAAATGAGAAAGAGGTAAAGCCACAGATGGAAACTGCTTCAAAGCCAAAATCTTGGGCAAAGTAAAGAAAAAAGTCATAAATAAAGTTAGGGGACTGTTCAGAAAGAGTGTAGAGCTCTGGGACATTTCTTCTTAGATGGAAAGCTCTGAAACCCAGATCTCCTTTCTAGTTATCCTGAATTCTTTAGTTATAGGGCAATAAACTCAAGTGTAATGAGTAAAGTGACAGCCAGGGATTTAAAAACAACAACAAAAACCCCACAAAAAGTTCATCAAAATAACTATGCTCGTAGGGTGACAGAAGACACGTAGGAAAGCACTGCTTGTCAAACACCTGTGAAAAGGCTGACATTTTTTAAAAAAGCTTTTATTTATTTATTTATTATTTATTTCTCTCCCCTTCCCTCCCCCTTGGCCCCGGTTATCTGTTCTCTGTGTCCATTTGCTGTGTGTTCTTGTTTTTGTCCGCTTCTGTTGTTGTCAGTGGCACGGGAATCTGCGTTTCTTGTTGTTGTCATCTTGTGTCAGCTCTCCGTGTATGCGGCGCCATTCCCGGGCAGGCTGCTCTTTCCTTTCGCGCTGGGCGGCTCTCCTTACAGGGCACACTCCTTGCGTGTGGGGCTCCCCTACGCAGGGACACCCCTGCGTGGCACGGCACTCCTTGCACGCATCAGCACTGCGCATGGGTCAGCTCCACATGGGTCAAGGAGGCCCGGGGTTTGAACTGCGGACCTCCCATGTGGTAGACGGACGCCCTAACCACTGGGCCAAGTCCACTTTCCAAGGCTGACATTTTAATGGAGGGAAACAGCCAAGTATAATTCAGTAATTGCCATTCATGTGGCCTGATATGGTGGAGGTGGGCCCAGGCACTATGGCGGCAATAAGGAGCACAATCTGGGCGGGGTCGGCAAGGGCAAGGGCAAGGGCAAGGTAGAGTCTTAAGGAGGAAATAGGAATTAGGGGAACAGAGTGATGTGGGGGGTCAGAAGGCGGAACAGCCTGTGCAAAGATCTGTAGGCATGCACTATATGATGAACTCGGAGACATGCACGTGGTTGAGGATACCTGTGGTTCAGGGATGATGCTGGTAGGTGGGTAGCTAAAGATGAGACCAGAGGGGAGCCCATCAGGAAAGACCTCAAGTGTCTTGCTGAGGAGTTTGAACTTTGAACTGAAAGCTCTGAAGAGCAAAGGAAGGAATCTTGGCAGAGGATGGGCGTGATTGGCTCTGTCTTAGCGAACTCTGACCAAGATGCACAGCGTGGAGGACAAGCACGGAACGGGAGCAGGTGGAAAGGCCCGGCAGGACGTAGCACTGGCCAGGTGAGAAGTGAGCATGAGCTGAACTTGGGTGGGTTGAGGGGAACGGAGAGAAGAGTCAGACTGAAGAGTTGTCAGTGGTGGCTTCCTGGATGCAGGGGTAAATGAGGAGGAATGCGTCTTTGAGAGAAACAGAGGAGGAAAAAGAGGAGAAGGAGGAGAAAGCAGAGGAAGAAGGGAAGGAGGAAGAGGCGTGGTTTGGGGGAAGATGATGAGCTCAAATTTGTTGAACTTGTACTTTGTGAGGTAGAAGATAAAATAGGCAAAGTACCTGAGCTCACAGGATGAGTTCCGTTTTGGAGACACTGAATTTGAGTTGCCTGAAGGACAATTTTTTTGTGGGGGGAGGTGGGCAGACATCCTGGACTTCCACCTCATCCTCGCCTGACAGCCAGTTCCTGAGCAGGCCCCGTCGGTTCCACCTTCAAGGTGCTGTTCCTGCCCACCCCCGTCCTTCGCTCTGCCGCCATTACAGAGGGAGAAGGATGGCTGCAGAGGGAGGTGCGGGCAGCCAGCGGGAGAGCAGGGGCAGGGGCCGTCCCTTGGGAACAGAGGAGGCCTGATACGGGGGTAAGAGAACGTGATGGGTGGTTTTGTGGATAACTCCGTAGGGGTGGGGATGGGAAACTGAGTGAGTTCTCACCTGCCAGTCTCAGTTGGCTCTGACTGGGAGAGGATGAGTGCATTTGCTGGGTGGCAAGCTGACCTGGGAGAAGAGTGAAAATCTGTTATGGACAATGGGATTAGGCCCCGCTCCCCGGGAGGACTTGGTGCCACGGAGTCTGGGGATTCTGCGGTAATCCTGGCTCACGAGGTGGTGGGACTTTCTCCAGCAGGGCCCAGCAGCGCTGTGCAGGAGTGATAATCGTGGACCTGGAAAACTAGAAGCTAATGATGGAGCCTTGGGCTCTACTCTCCTTAGAGAAGGCAGCACAGCCAGAGAGGGGTGATGGACTGAAAAAAAAAAGGGGGACCAAAGATTCGCTTTCTCGGTGAGGTAAACTGCTGCCTGTGCGACTCCCTGGCCCTGTGCCTCCCACTAGCAGATGACGACCCGAGTGGGAGGGTGGGCTTTTCAGATTTTAGGTGTGGGTCCCAGGGCTCAGAGTATGATCTCCATTGTTGCTAGAAGTGTGAGCCGGGGCCAGCTACAACACGGGTGGAGGCAAGGGTGCAGGAAAGCAGGTTCCAGGTCCTACCACAGTCGGACTGAATCCGAGTCTCTGGGGCAGGTGGCACCAGGGAATCAGCCTTTTCCACGAGGACCCAGCTGACTCAGAAGGTCACTAAAGAGTTGCACAACGTGTCCTCAGGGGAGGGCGGACAAGGGCGGAGCACTGGGAAGCCAGAGTCCTACCTGACTGCGGGATGAGAGCAGGGAGTCAGTAGAGGGTGGAGGGGAGGCCCCAGGGGAGGAGCGGAGCATGGTGGAGCAGGTGGGGTCAGCAGGTAGGGGTTGAGATGCACCTCTGAGGAGGAGTCCGGGGAAGGGTGCCCCCACTCACACACCCCTCCAGGGAAGAGGAGAGTGAGCAGCTGAGTGACTGGACGTGGGAAAAGCTGTCTGTGGCCTCTTTTCCTGCTCTGACAATGTGAAGATCTTGAGGAGACCTGGTGCCCAGGGACCTTTCAGAAGACAGTGTGCTGACTGGGCCACACCCAGGCCAGGGCTCTCCCAGGGACTCCACTTGCCACCTTCCTTGGACGCTGCGGGACACTGTGGTCCCTGGAGACCCCAGACTCCCGGCTGAGTTGGGAAGAGTGGAGACGTCCCCAGGTCAGCCTCCCCAGTTGTCCCAGTGGGCTGGGGTGGGTTGAGAGGGGAGGGATGGCTCCTTGCTCAGGTGTCACCATTGGGATGAATAAGGGACAGTGTGCTTTTGGGCTCTGTGGATGAAGAGGGGCCATGGAGAATCACAGGAGGAGCCTGAAGGAGGATGGGGCCAAAGAGGAAGGGAAAATAAGAGGGTGATGTGGGCAGAAGGTACGGACTCTGCTCTTTAAGCCACTGAAGGGTTGAAATCAGAGTAAGGAGCCATTTCATAGTTTTCCTCTTTACCGGGAGGAAGCAGCAATGGAGGGCTGGATGGAAGCTGGAGGCAGGATTCAACTTGGCCTGGGGTTCCTAGGAATGAAAAGCTTATAAGGCACTGGGGTAATGAAGTCTCTTCTAGAAACAGCTTCCTTAAGTTCCTCTCCAAGGAGAAGAGACTTGCTCTTTCCTTCAGGTGAATTAAGGCACTTTCCTGAGGACTAGGATTACATGATGATGCTAATTGTAGTGTCATGACAAGAGCTGAAAGTGGACTGAATACTCACTGTTCTAAGTGTTTTATGGATGTTCACTCTTTTAATCCTCACACCAACCCTATAAGGTTGCTGTTGCCCACGGAGGAGTAAAGTAAGTCCCCCAGTCTTCATGCCTGCCGCGGGGAAGGGCGCACCCGGCTTCCGGGACAGAGGTGCTGTCCACGGGAACCAGCCATCCTCCATTCAGGGGATGCCTCTGAGAGGCCAAGCCTCTGACTTCACTGGGTCCCTTCTCCTTCCCTTTGGCTTTACGGGCTGTGGTAGGTTGAATTATATACCCCCAGACAGACATGTTCTTCATCTGAACCTGGGTCCCTTGGGTGTCATCAACAGGACCGCTCCAAGGTGTTATTTTTAGTTAAGGTGGGGCCTGGGTGGGCTGTACTCTGGAGCACAGAAGGCCTTATAGAGAGAGCCCGGAAGTCACAGA
Organism: Dasypus novemcinctus; assembly: GCF_030445035.2. Taxonomy (NCBI): domain Eukaryota; kingdom Metazoa; phylum Chordata; class Mammalia; order Cingulata; family Dasypodidae; genus Dasypus; species Dasypus novemcinctus. The sequence continues at coordinate 27,542,913 of NC_080679.1, read as the reverse complement.
GGGAGAGGAAGGAGAGGCCATTGCTGTGTGATGGGGGCAGACCCGAGCTAAGGAACCCCCAGGCTCGATGCAGCTGGCACCAGGACGCCCCAGCCTCTGGGAGAAAGCAGATGCGGCTACCTTGATTTTGGACCCCGTCTCATCTCGAAATACGAGCTCATAAACGTGTTTGTCGGAGTAGCTCAGGCAAACTGAGACGGGGGCCAAGGAGAAGCGTGCACCTCACCCTCGGGCGACCTTCCCTGGGCCTGGGCAGGAAGCTGAGGCAGGCTAACTGAATGCATAACTTTATTAAATAAATGCTTTGCCATGACAAAAGACAAAGATCAGGAGTAACATAAATTATACGTTGAATAAATAGTATACAGCAAATCTTCACTTTTAATAAAACGTGAGATCCTCTGTTTGTTTGTTTTTTTCCTTTATTTTCTGAAGTACAAAATGCTGAACAGAAGATGCGCTCTTCCACATTCAGGTGATTCTTTTTTCTGCTTTTTTTTTTTTTTTTTCTCCACAAACTAGTTTTGTTTGTTGGTTTATATTTTTTTCATCCTTTTTACCATTAAAGATTATGAGCATTTATTTTTTTAAAAAACGAAAACAAAAAAGAAGAAGAGAACAGAGCTACGGTATGTATGTATGTCAAACTATTAAGAGCTACAGTAATATGTGCTGTGGTTATTGCTGTTAAAAAAACAAACCGGTAGGCAACTCGGAATCTGAAGGAATCTTGTCTGACAACTGTGCTATCCATGTGGGCTACTGTGTGGTGGTGGTGGAAGGTACCGGACTCAGGCTGTGACCAGGGACCAGAGAAGTGGGGTGAATGGGCGCAGGGCAGCTGGGAAATGCTGCCCCACTGCCCCTCTGTGTCTTCCCTTTCCCATCCAAAAGGAGTTACAGAGAGGAGGCCAGAGTCTGTGGAAGTGGCTAAACTATATACTCCATTAGAACACCAAGACAGTATTTTTTTTAAAAAAGAAACAAAAACTTAAAAGGAAAAAAAAAAAGTGGAGAAAGAGTGCAAAATCCTTCTTGCACTTTAGTGGTTTTAAAAATAAAGACAGTACAATGCCCAGGTTGCTGGTTGGTAAAACCCCCATTCCTTTGTCTCACCGCTTCTCAAAATATAGCCTCCTTGCTCTTGGAAGCCAACACTGAGAGAACAGAGGGTCTCCCCTCCTTGGCCCACTCCTCTGAAGTTCCCGTTCTGAGTTGGTAGAGAAGGGGAACGGACTGCCCCACCTTGCGGGGGGCTTGGTGGTTGCCTCAGCAGAGGAAGTTAACCCTGAAGGGTTACCATGGAGACCACAGAGGTGGTGAAGGGCAAGCGGGAGGAGGTGTGCGGGTTGAATGTCTCCAGGACTGTCTTTCCAGGCCTGGCTGTCAGTGAAACTATTGTTCTCTTCCTTCCCAGATGCCCTGCTTCGCCTGGCAGGGTCAGGGCAGGCTGGGGGAAGGAGGATCAGTCCTGGCGAGGTTCCTCTCAGTTACCTGGCAGTCTTGGGGGAAGACAGAGGTATCTTCTCCACTGCTGGAGTGAGGCATGTGTCAGAAGGGGGAAGAGACCTCCCATGGGGAGTGGGAGGACAACACTTAGACCTGAGCCTATGGAAGGACTTGCTAGGAGCCTGGAGTCCAAGGCCTCTATGTGAGTACAGAGTGGGCAGTGGCCAGTCCGGAGTCAAGGAGATGGACACCCTGCTCCAGACCTCACACACTCACACCATTCAAAACTTACCTTCCTGCCCACCCTGCCAAGGGAAAGAGGCTCCATCTTTCCTTCAAGGACTCCCTTCCTTCGGTCTCCTCGCCCCGGGCTAAGGCCAGAGCTCCCACTGGGAAGTTTAGTTCTCCAAGCCCATGAAGGTCCAGCTTCCTCTAGGGAGTGGCCTGCTGCACAGAATCATACCCTGCAAGCACTGATGACTGGTCAGTAGGCATGGGCTTTGGAAATCTGAACAATCTGGTGGAGTTAAACTAGGCCACAGCCCCCACGCGAGGGCTGAAGTAAAGAGCCAATGCAAGAGGCAGAGGCCCATTCAAAGTCCAGCAAGCAGTGCGGAAAAGGAGGGAACCCCCTTTCAGGAATCAGGGCCAGCCTTGTGAGGGTGTGGGGGGTGGTCTATGCAATTCCTGGCTCAGTCTTTTCTTAGGGGGAATGGTACCCCAGTATCCCCTTGGCAGCAGTATCTGCTGCTCAAGATCCATAGAAAAATGGGCAGAAAGAAGAATGAGGTGGAATAGGTTTAGGATACTGGCCTAAGACATATAGAAATGCTGAGTTGGGGGTTTGGGGACAGTTGTGCAGAGAGATGGGGCAGGCCGACATGGCAGGTCAAGTTTAAGTTCTCACTGCTGGCTTTCCCATCTGGCCCTTTGTCTCACGAAGACTGAACACCTCTCCCATCCCCATCCAACTGTCCTGTCAGGGGGAGTAAGAGATATCCCCCAAGGTCCATGGCTCTGCATTTTCCATTAGTTGAAATCAATTTGCTGCTTTGCTGTCCCTCTTCATTTGCCCCAAGTTCATGTATAAGTTGGCCTTCACTGGGTTATGCCATCAGGTACGAGTGGAGGGAGCTGTGTCCACACAGAAAAAGTCTCCTTTGCCGGTGTCCAAGCTCCCTTTCTTGGCAGGCTATCTCCAGCCTTAGAGGACAGACCCGAGGCCACCTATCAGTTGAGAAAGTCAGTGGAGATGCATTTTTCTTGGTTCAGAATCTGGCTGCCAAATGACAGATCCTCTTGAAGCAACCATTCCCTGGTTGTCCTGGACCTTCTTCCTTCCTCCACCCAAGGGAGGAAGCATGGACAGGCCAGAGTGGATGATGAGCTTAGGACACTTTGGCCTCAGTCTCTCATTGCAGCCTGAAGGTGGGCATCTGAACACAGTCTTGTCCCTTTGGAAACATGGCCAGTTTCTACTGATCCTTGTTCCCTCCTAGCTTCCTCACACACCAGAACCCATCTAATGTTACCCACCTTCCCTGGCTCTATGGCCTGCATGAAGGTCATTTCTATTTCACAACCTGTTCCCCCATTTTCATCTGTCCTTCCTCTTGACTTCCAGAGGCTTACAGAGTAGGGCAGGCAAGGAAGGTTCTACTGACTCTGTTCCCCTTTCTGTTGCTTTGCTCCCAAGCTAGAATGAGGCAGTTAGGCCCCTGTTCTTATCCATTTGGCCTCACCTGAACAATCAAGTTCATTGTTGCCCCTATATTTAAATGCTTTCTCCTCCATCTTACTCTTTGCCATCTCTCTTTCAATCTTTCTCCTTCTCTGCCAGTGGGAAGACTGAGAGACCTTCAAAATGCAGGCTCTGTCCAGATGAAATGAAAATGAAATGAACTTGGACCTGTTGGGCTACTTCAGAGTCTGAAGGCTAAAAGGGGATGTATTGGGGAGCATGGCGTGTGCACCATTGAGACTGGTGTCTACCAGGCTTGATGGCACACACATGCACACATGGACACATGTGCAAATGGGAAATCATTTAAAGAAATCCCATAGTCTGGCCCACAAAGGCTTGAGTTTGCAGCTCATAGAAACTGGTATGTTGGATTTTATCACTTTCCTGGTTTTCCCAGAACGAAGAGGCTCCTCACTGCCCCACAGGAACTACTTTGAAAAGTTAATGCAAACCATTGAAAGAAAGGAAGAGAGAAAGAAAAGAAATAAAAAAGTTTATATGCCTATATATGACTATATGGAGCTCTGTAGATAAATACAAGCTCACATTTTTTTTTTTTTTCCAGCCTATCCTCCCCCATGGAGGCTGTGCTAGTTGGGAATTGAATGAAATGAGGGGCTGAAACCATACACTAGAGGATGTGTTTTCAGTCACCCTGGAGAATGAGTGTATACTGATTTATGTATCTGCCTAGGAAAACCTATCTATATAATATTATTCAATTATTATTATTGTTTTTAAAGAAATGGAATGCATTTCAGTTTTGCTAAATTTTTGGGAGGGAGAACACTCTGCTGGCATAAGGAGAAAGGAAGGACAGGTTTGAGCCATCAAATTGCTGGCTGGAGGAGGAGATGGATCCAGGAGAGGCACTGGCAAGTGCTGTCTTTCCCTTTCGGCCCTCAACCAATCCAAACTGGGAAAACTCCAAGCATGTCACCCAATGCCACTTCTTGGACCACACTTTTTCCTGCTCAAACCTCTCCCCAACCAGGGCCAAGGGTTGGATGCGCAAGATGCATCTGGCCATGGCCCCGGGGACCTTTCCTTCCTGCCCACTTTCTTCTTTTCCTTCCCATAACTCTTTTCATCTCTCCCTCTCTTCAACACATTGGCTTTTTGCCCCTCTTTCCCTCATTATTCCTCTCTTCCCTTCCCTGTTCATTCGACTTGCCTCGAAAAGAAAACAATTTCAAAAGGGGGAGGTCTCCTCAGCTTTTCACGTCTCCGCTGTTGCCATTTTCAAAGTTGAGACCTTGCTAGAGATTCCGAGGTCCTCAGTTTCCTCAAATATCTATCTATATATTTTTTTCCCTTAAATGAGATGAAATGAGTGGCGTTCTGGGGTGGAGGGAGGCGCTGGCTGGAGTCGGGGCTGGGGGTGGGAGGGGGTGAGGAAAGGACGGGGAGGGGACGCATCACTCAACGATGGTGCCGTCGAAGGTGTGGCACTGAAGGTCTCCGTTGACATACTCCATGCCTGGCAGCTTCATCCCATACTTGTCCACACACCAGCATTTGCCACGTTTGCGGCCACGGGAAGGCTTGCACTGGGGGTGGGGAGAGCAAAAGGCAGTGAGGATGGCTGGGCCCAAGGCTCTACTTCTGTCTGGCCCTTCCTCTACCCCACCCCCAGAGAGGTCAGGGGGCTGCCCCGAACCTGGGGGTTCTGGAGTGCCCATCTCATGGGGGAGAGCCCAAGGAAAAGATGTGAATTTTGGCAGTCTGCCCGTGGTGGGCTCCCACAGCCTTTTTTTCATGTTACCCCTTGGGATTCCCAAGGAGACCTCCTTTTACAAAGCTACATGACCTTGATAGCAATGGAAATAGGAAGTATCACTTGCCCAGCTTTATCACACTGGCCACTGTTTATTTAACAAACAGTTATGGGAAGTGGATTTGGCTCAACTGTTAGAGCATCCGCCTACCACACAGGAGGTCCAGGGTTCAAACCCAGGGCCTCCTGACCCGTGTGGTGAGCTGGCCCATGTACAGGGCTGATGCACACAAGGAGTGCCCCGTGTAGGGGAGCCTCATGCGCAAGGAATGCGCCCTGCAAGGAGAGCCACCCTGCCCAGGAGTGGCACTGCATATACCAAGAGCTGATGCAGCAGGATGACGCAACAAAAAGAGACACAGATTGTCGATGCTGCTGACAAGAGTGCAAGTGGACACAGAATGATACACAGCAAATGGACACAGAGAGCAGATGGGGGGCGGGGGTAGAAATAAATAAATAAATCTTTAAAACAAAACAACAAACAGTTACGTGACACTTATTATAACCATAGGTACTGTTTTAAGCACTCTATAAATAACATAAACTCATTAGTCCTCATAATCCTGTGAGGCAGGCAACATTAAATAACTGGGAGCAGGGGCTGCATCTTATGGGCGGTAGAGCCAAGAGCTGGCCCGAGGCACTTTGGCTCTTAACCACTAACTTGGACTCAGAGTACCCTTGAGACAGTAGTTCTCAAAGCGGGTTCCCCTGACAGCACCATCAGCATCACCTGGGAACTCATTAGAAATGCAAAATTCTCAGAGTCCACCTCAGACCTGCCGATCAGAACCTGTGGGGTGGGGATTTGCCACCAGCGTTTGAACGAACCTCCCCCCCCCAGATGATTCTGATGCCCTGGACAGTTTGGGGGCCAATGTCTGAGGGCCCCGGAGACCCCTCTTCAATAGGCTCAGCGTTACTGTTAACCTAAAGCAGGGTTATTCAAAGTGTGGCCTGCCGAGGAAAGGTTCATGATTTGATTTCGGGTGGAAGCTGGAGAAAAAAATATTTTTAAAGTTATGTCTAAATAAATGTAAATATTGATGAAAAGATAGAGAGCTAAATAAATCAGAAAGGTATTTAAGTAGCATTTCCAACCTGTGTTGTGATGCAGTAACGTCAAGTCTCCTCTGGAAATGAATTCATATAAATAAAGGGAGGTGGAAGCGGACCTGGCCCAATGGATAGGGCGTCCGCCTACCACATGGGAGGTCTGTGGTTCAAACCCCGGGCCTCCTTGACCCGTGTGGAGCTGGCCCATGCACAGTGCTGATGAGCACAAGGAGTGCCCTGCCACGCAGGGGTATCCCCTGTATAGGGGAGCCCCACGTGCAAGGAGTGTGCCCCGTAAGGAGAGCTGCCCAGCGTGAGAGAAAGTGCAGCCTGCCCAGGAATGGCACCGCACGCACGGAGAGTTGACACAACGAGATGACGCAACAAAAAGAAACACAGATTCCTGGTGCTGCTGATTAAGGATAGAAGCAGTCACAGAAGAACACACAGCAAATGGACATACAGAGCAGACAACTGGGGGGTGGGGAGGGGGAGAGAAATAAATAAAAATAAATCTTAAAAATAAATAAATAAATAAATAAATAAAGGAAGCCCATGTAACTCTAAGGAGGTGACAGCATAGGATGGCGTGGGGAAAGCCGATTGTGGTACGGGGCTGGCTGTGTGCGGTTCAGGAAACACTCAGTCTGGAATGGGAGACATATATGCACCTGCACGAGGTCGAGGTTTCCCGCTAGTTGAACCTGGGGTAGAGAACCCGTACCTGCTTCCTCTTGTAGAATCCTTTGCGGTCGCAGTTGGGCAGGTACACGGCCCGGAGCACCATGCGGGGGCTGGCTTTGAGCTCCTTCAGGGAAGTCTCTATGTGTCTGCGGCAGGGGCCCTGTGTGTGGACAGGAAGGGTCACGAGAGGCCCGAGCGGGACCCAAGAGGAAGCCACACAGCTTTTAGAACATGCAGCTCTGGGCGTGGGGGTTCAGGTGTCCAAGGGGACGGCCCCTGGGAAAGCCACCACCTATTTTTTTTTTTTACATACCAGGGCCGGGGACTGAACCCAGGACCTCATACGCGGGAAGCTGGAGCGCAACCACTGAGCTACATCCGCTCCCACCACCACCTTTTGTTCCCGCCGGTTGCTCTCAGAGACCTCTCTTCCCTCTCACCCGCCATTCCCAGGGGCATGGACAAAAAGCGCGGCTGGCCAGGCCCATAGCCATGCTTTCCCATTTGTCTTCCATGCCGCCCACTCTCAGGGTTTGCATTTTGCTGAAGAATTTGTTCTTTTATGTGATCTATTTATCTTTTTAAAAAAAAACATTAAAAAAAAAAAAAAGAATTCGGCTCAGAGGTAGCCCTCTCTGGAGGCCTGAACCGCTGGCTAGGACTGTTCCCAGCTCCGGGGGTTTCACATGCCTGGCGAGCGGTGGGGGTGGCAGGCTGGCAACGGCCTTCAGTTAGCACCACCCGCACTGCCACGCACGTGCCCAAGCCACCCCCCCACCCCGTCCTTATAAAGGTAAGCTCTGAAGAGTTCCCTAAGAAGTCCTAAGTTGAGCTGCTGGGGCAAGCAGGAGGCCCTCTGCAGGGCCTAAACGCCCCCTGCGCCCACAGGTGCCCAAGTCAGGACGGTGGCCGAGGCCACTGGGCACGGACGTGGGGGGAGGCTTGTGGAGACTCACCTGTTCCGACTCCTGTCTCTTCTCAGGGAGGACGACGACCCGGGGGTGGGCGGTGTTCTCAGCCCCGCTCAAAAACTTGGCCTGGCTCATCTGCTTTCTGCGGTCCTTCTTCATGGCCTCGGCCTTCAGCTCCGAGATGCGGCTGTGCATGGGCCGGAAGATCTTGGGGGAGTAGGCCTCCTCGGCCACCTCGGAGGTGGTGGGCTCCTCGTGCTCCTGAGAGTCTTTGTCTGCAGGGATGGGTAGACAGAGGGTCAGCGGCTGGCTGAGGCACCTGGTTCGGGTGGGTTTGGGGCAAGGGGAGAAATGAAGGGTGGAACAGATGGGGTCTCTGCCCTCCGGGACCTTCCCGGATTCAGGAAGGTAGGGAAATGGAAGCCAGGAATAAGCGTCGCCCCTCACTCAAGGGGTGGGAAGTTTCTGGCATGCTTGGCATCTCATGGAAGACGTCCTGGGCCAGGGGGGTCTGGCAAATGGTGCGCTGATTTTCAAGGGGAAGTTTGATGGGAGGGAGGACAGTCTGTGGGGAGGAAGAAGGGTGAGGGGTGCCCTTCCTGCTTAAGGCTGAGGATGCCCTGAGCCCCTAGCCTCAGCCTCAGCCCGTGGTGGGCCACTTTGCTCGCTGGGGAGATGGCCGAGGAGAGGGGGAGCCGGTCAGAGAAGGGGGGCAGAGCTGTAAGAAGAGGCCTGGAGGTTTAGCCAGAGCAGGGAGAGGAAAGACCCAAACTCTCCTCTTCGTGTGGTCCTTGCACTTTCAGAACTGCTGGGAGTTGAGATATATTTGGGCTGTGAGGCCATAGGAGGAAGGGGCCCGGAAGAGGGTTGCGGCAGAACCAGAACCGCAGGGCCTGGAGGGGATCAGGCCTGGGCCACTGGAACACGGCACTTGCTCCCAGCTCTGGCGCTGTGCTCTGGGCCCTGGTGTCGGGGACATTACTCAGCTCCAGGCTGAGAGAGGACAACAGCTGGCAGGGCCAGAGCAGTTATATATAGAGTGACTCGGTGACAGTCTATACTTAGCTGACTTATGACCTTTAAAGAAGTAGGTCTTTGTTCATTTATTCGTGGATCTGTTAATTCCACCCTTCCCTGGCCTTTTCCTAGTCCACGTATTTCAGTTAAGTTCTTCTGGCACTGGCCTCCTTCTCGGGGAGCCCCGTTTGCCCTCCTCAGCTCCTGGGTCCTGCTGGCCTCGATGGACCCAGAGTGGAGAGACCTTAGACTGCTGTTCCCCGGGGCCCAGCGGAGAGTGCAGGGAGGCCATGCGTTTATTGCTCTCTCTTCTTTTCAGATGCTTGTAAAAGGAAACAGGGCTTGGGGTGACCTTAAGTAACTAAAATGGGGTGAAGGACACGCCTCTGTCCCCTCACTCGCACATCCACTTGGACAGGGCCCCCAGAAGCATGAGGACCAGGCAGCAGGCTGGGAAAGAGGTGAAAGGGGAGGAATTCAAGGAAGTGGGGTGCCAGGAAAAGGGGGCTTTTTGAGAACCCACAGTTGCACATCCCCCAGGCACGACTAGAGCCTGACCGCTGAGCTCTTAGCTCAGGCCCAGTGCCAGGTGTGTGCAGGCTGTGGAGGCCTGGCCTAACCTGGTCTGGGAGGCAGGAAGCACCCAAACACCCGTGCCTCCGTTGGCACAGATTTGTCAAGTTTAACCAAAGAGGTATCGGTCATTTAAGGCCCTGGTGTGGAAGTTCCCACCCTGAAGGAGCCTCCAAGCATTTTCCTGGCTCTGGGTGGTGGGTTAATTTGCCTATCTATCCACAGGAGAGGAGGGGCAGTAGTTACTGGAAGGGAAGATGAGGTAGGGAAAGCAAATACTGGGCAGAAGCGTGACCTGGGCAGAAACGCGACCTGGCCAAATGGAATGTGAGGGTCCCAGGCCCCTCTGGCCTGTCACCCCTCTCTCTAGGTGTCTTTGTGTGCCCAGCACCCTGACTCAACTTTATCAAAGTCTGCTGGAATGATTCATATTCAACACAGTGATGTGCCTTGTGGGCAGAATGCAGCAACGTAAGGATTAGTTAAAAAGAGTGCTGTTTTGGGGTCAGCCAACTTTTCTTCGTTGTGGGGCAAGTTAGAACGGGGGTGGGGATGAAGGGAGGAGTGTGGCTGGCTTGGGGGGTGTGGTGCAAATCAAAAGGCTAAGTAAGACTCTGTCCTCTGTTACACAGGTCCAGACCCAAGGTTCGAGGCTTGGGGAAAGAGGAGACGAGGGGTCCTGGGTGACCCCAGGCATTCTAATCCTCAGAAAGCAGTTGGTCCCTGCTGGAGGGAGGAGATCAAGGAACGGCTGCCATGGAGAGGCTGGGGGCGGAGGGCATGCCGGTGGGGCTGGGCTCCCACAGTTTGCCTCTCGGAGGGGAGGTGCCCCGGGGGGCTGGCTCACCCCAGCTGGCGGCACCTGCTCCTGCTTCCTTCCAGTAGACCCTTTTGTTCATCCCCCTGTGGTCAGGCAGAAGCAACTACATACGCATCTCCCAGTGGTGCTCTTTCTAATTCTCAAAGACATCTGAGAGGGGTGCCACCTGTCCCCCTCTGTCCCTATGGTCAGAGAGTCATTTTAGCTCATCCTCTCTCCATTTCACTTTTTAGAACTTTTTCTTAGAAGTGCTGTGGGCCATGCTTAACCTTTAATAATCACCCTTCCTTGGAGGAAGATGGGGCTGCTTTTACCTGGGACCAAACAATGGAGATGCTAGGAAGTAAAATGTAGATTCCTGTGTCCTTCATTGAGGAATACAAAACGATTTTGCAAACTCTCTCCTTTCACCCCCTCACCAAGGCGGGTCTGCTGAGGGTATAGCCTCCCAAGAGTGCTGGCTCTTTGGCTGCTTCTGAAGGGCAGGCTTAAAGGTTTGATGCGCCTCCTGGCTTTTGGTGCCACCTAACCCCATGGGGACTATTACTTCGGCAGCGGGAGAGTCGAGTATCAGCTACTGATCAGGATCTTGTGGTCACCTGAAGGCTCCAGAGAGACAGTGGAAACTTGGAGGGGAGCCAATGCAGAGTCACGAAGATGAAAGGATTAGAAGGACCTGGAGCAGGACTGCCACAGCCAGCTAGGGCAATATGAGATGAGCTTCAGGACTGTGCCATTCTCCACATCTCAGAAAACACAGAAGGGGCTGGGTGCAGGCCCAGCTGCTGTGTGCCCAAAGGTGCCCTGGTGTGGGCACAGCCCAAGTGCATGCACCCTAACCGAGCTCAGCCATTCCCTCCAAACCTGCCCACTTGCAGGAGTCAGAAGGCTCCCCAGTGGAAGCTGGCACATACCCACAAGCAGCATTCCCAGCGCCGCCCTGCCGCCGTATCACGGCAATGGGTGGCTCCAGTTGCTGACCTGCTGCTGCTGCGTCCTGAAATATACCTTTCTACCTTGGGGCTCTTAGCCCTGCCCTGGTACCATGAAAAAGCCTGGTTCTGGACTGGGGGTAGTTTCCCACTCTATCCTAACTTCACAGTCAAACATAAGAGAAAACAGGGTGGTCCAGGTATTGTGAATTGGTTTCCAGATGTGGCAGAAACAGGTGTCGTCAGAATTCACGGCCCGGGAAGAAGGTAGGGCTTAGCCAGGCCACCTGGACCTGGGGGAGGAAGGTCTTTTTTTCTAGCTGGAAGACAAGATGGAGACACCGGGAATGTCTCTGCAAGGAATGAAAAGGGGGTTGGGTTTCCTCTGGCTCTCATTCTAGCTTCCTCTGTGGAATTTAAACCGTAAACTTCTTAAGGGCAGGGCTTTGTCATTTATTTTTGCCTCTCCAGCACACTGTGGTCAACAGATACTATTTAAATGGAGAGATGCACGAATTTGCCCATGAGACAAAGAAGTGGGTCTAGCTGCATTTCTGATAACATCAACTGGGCCAAGCAAGAGGTCAGCAGATGCCTCGAGAGGTCATCTCACCCATGCCTTGCCTTTGAGCAAGAGAACTGTGCCACAGAAGGGAGTGGGGGACAGAGATGAGCAGCAAGGAAGCTGGAAAGGAGAGGCCCCCTAGGTTTACCAGTCTTCTCTTTGGTCTAAGGCTGTACTGTCCAATTCAGTAGCCATTCATCACATGTGGCTATTTAAATCAATATTTATTCATTAAAAATAATTTCTAATAAATTTTAAAAATCCAGTTCCTCAGTTGCTCTGGCACTTTTCAAGTGGCTCAATAGCCACGTGTGGCTGGCGGTTACCATACTGGCCAGAGCAGATAGAAAACATTTTCACTATGGCAGAATGTTCTATTGGTCAGTGCTGGAGAGAAGGACAGACCTGTGGTTGCATGTGGATGAAAATAGTAAGGCTGAGGCTATACAGCTCCCCCTCTTCCACTCCCACATTCGCCTTGTTTCTTAGCCAATCTGCAGCTTCTTGCTCTTTGCTACAACATTAGGCTCACGGGAGAATGATGGTTCGGCTGCTCACTATATTAAAAAAATTTAAGACATGTTCTAGTTTCCTGGAGTCAAGACAGTTTCCCAGCTGTGATGCCAAATGACTCAATTACACTGTGTGTACGTGTGTTTGCAGAGAGAAAAGGGACAGGGATGGCAAGGAAGGGCTGTGGAGCCTTCCAGGGGAGCTGCAGTGCCCCTTCTCCTACCTGTTCCAGCAGTGACCAGCACCTGCCTCCCCCGGTCTCTTTTGGAAGAAGCTGTTTTCTTTTCCTCTGTGGTCAGGGGTAGGCATGCTTGTTATGGGCTGAGAAGGAAAAGGGCATTAACTTTTCTAGAGGAAAATGAACCCAAACAAGTGTCATCCTAAGGAACAGGCACGAGGAGGAAGAGGGCCAGGAGGAAGATACTGGAGGGAAGTCTGCTGGCGTGGGGTGAGTGGCAGAGGCAGGGAGCAAATGTAGAGTCTGTTTTACTGGACAATGAGGGTGACAGACTCACCCAATGAGCTCCTTTGCGGCCCCCATCCCATTTCAAGATAAGAGAACTGAAGTGGTTAGGTGCTGTAAACCAACAGCAAAGTTGGTCAAGGTAGAAGTGCAACATCTCTGTTTTGACCTTATAGCCCAGTGGATAAAAATTCAGAATCAGGAACTAGACCACACAGGTTCAAATCCCAGCTCCACTACTTAATAGGGAAGTTACTTCCCTTCTCTTTTTCTGGTTTTCTCTTGTGAACATGGGGAGGATAACAATAACTCCTTTCCTATAAGAGCTATGAAGAGTGATGAGCTAAGTGCTAATTAACTCTTAGTACAGCCCCGGTCTTTATGGGTTTCTGCTGCCTCTGGCATCCTTTGTTCCCTCAACTAAAAATGTGGTTGCTATGGACCTGGACCTGGCGGATAGGTGTCAAATAGATGGCTCTACCCTTGTCTCCAAAGAGCCTGATCACCCCAAGTAAGAAGGGCTGTGCACAGGTGCTTCTGGGAACTAGTCCTCACAGAACTCACCCTGGAAGTTCTTCTCTCTGTCTAATCCAATTCTTTCAGGCTGCAATAAAGCACTAGATCTCCTTCCCTAAGGAGGAGAAAAATGACCAAGCACATGCCAGTGTAGATGTGATCAATTTACACATAGGGAATAGACACTTTTGCACAGCTTTCTCCAAAGATGAGCATCTCCAGTCAGGTTTCTTTGGGAGTTGGGAAAGGGGGTGCCTGTTGAGAAGAAATCAATGTTGATATCTGCTCCCCATACGCATCCCATGAGAAGGTAACGTTGAGGCCAGCTGGGGTCTGTGCACAACCTCTGAACAAGAGCCAGAGTGGGGCCGAGGAGGTGGGGAAGCGTACACCACTGCTCTCCCCTGGGGTCCCAAGTTGAGTTGCTCACTTAGAATTAGGCAGCCGCCTTCCCCACATTGTACTGACTGACCAGAAGGGGGCAGCAGGGAGCCCACAGCACTGTGTTCTTTCTCCTTGGTGGCCCCAAGAGAGGCTTTGTTTGGGGTCACACAAGGGAGGGTTCAGTGGTAACCAAAGTTTAGACTCTTGGGAAGCAGGAGGAGAGTGTGGAGGGCAGCTTCCCTTCTCAGGGGAGAGAGGGATGGCTGGTGACCTCAGCCTTGTTCAGTGAGATGGCCATTGGAAATGTGTGGCCAGTATGACTGTGGACCTGAACTTTTAAATTTGTTTAATTTTAATTATTTAAGGTTAAAAGCTGACATTTGAGTCAGTTATTGCTTTAGGTGTGCTTGTGTATTTGAGTCTACTTCAACTGTAAATTTTATGAAATAAAAATACAGATGAAGTATTTCTGATGAAAATGTCATGTTTGAATTGGGATGTGCTCTGAATACGAAGACTTCATAGGAAAGAAAGAATAGAAAATATCTCAATAGATTATTTTGAGTACATGTTGAAAAGATAATCATTTGGACATATGGAGTTCAAATATATTATTAAAACCAATTCCACTTGTTTCTTTTTACCTTTTAAAAAATGTGGCTACTAGAAGATTTAAAATGATGTATGTCACTTGCCTTATATTTCAATTGGGCAGCACGATTCTAAAGGATTTGGAAGAAGAGTCATTTTAGCTGGGGTGACAGAGAGAAGGTACAGTTGTGAGGGTATTATCTGAGCAGTTCGGGATAATTGGAGTCCACTTACAACGTCTTTCCTCCAACAGCAGAGGTTCCTTTGGGGCCTGGACCTGAGTTTAAATTCAATCATGGGCTTGTCCAGATCTGAGAGTTTGGGATGAGGGATCAAGGATGAGATAAACTATTCACTTTAACCCTCTCCTAGGGCTTACTGGGAGGGCCGAACCTATTAGGAGGAAGGGTAGATCTCATCCATCTCTTTCTCAAGCATCCCCAAATGAAAGCTGCCTCTACCTCCAACATCTATTCAGCAGAGACTCTAGCAGTTCCTGGGGCTCCAACTAAAGCCCCAGGCTGTAATTCAGGGGAAGCCTACCTCTCGCCACCACACCCTCATTCCATCCAACACAAGGTAGCCCTCTTGCTCTCTTCCTTATCAGCTTTTGCCGGGCCCCTCCTTTTCTCTTTCTGTGGGAATAGCCAAGCTCATCCCACCCCGCCCCATCCTCCCACACCTCAGCTCCTGCTGTCCCACTTGCCTGGCCCCAAGTAAGGCCTGTCTTGCCAAGGGAAGACAGTACTGTGTTCACCTTAGAGACTGTATCCTGCCCTCCCAAAGCCAAAGGGCAGCCGGAGTGCTCCCTGTCCTTCTGGAAATGAGGCTTGGCTTAACACCACCCCTTCACACCCTTGGCACACTCCCTGACCAAACCACTGGCCTAGCCGAGGCTCGGAGCCGGGTTTTATGAATGTGCAGGCAAAGGAACTGAACAAAAAAAGTGACTGGAAATGACAGGGGCATGGGTAGCTGTGTTCTCCACTTTTGGGCTGCTTCACTCCTTCCCTTACCTCCCCCACCCCAAAATAGAGCACCCCCAAATTCTGAGTTCTTATTTCATCACCACCAACCCCACCAGATGACTGTGCCAGGCAACGTTTTCCAAAGGCCTCACTGCCAGTTAGACCAGGCTGAGTCAAGGGCCCTCGGGACAAGCAAAGAAAGTCGGGCAGCATGGCCTGGAGGAGGACAAGAGGCAGCAGGGAGCCAAGCTCTAGCACTGTCTTTACCACTAATCTTCGGCAAGTGACTTCCCACTCTGGGCCTCAGCGTCCTCATCTGCAAAATGAGGGCCTTGACTGCAGTGATCGCTGTGGGTTCCTTCCAGCCTCAACATTCTTTGGCCCATACCCAGACAATTCCTGGAGAGAAGCTAGGACTAAATTAAGCTGAGTGGCCAAGCAGGAAAGGCCACTTCCCCTCTAGACAGAGATTTCCTGTTATTCCTCTGGATTTGTTAAAAAAAAAAAAAAGAAAGAAGGAAGGAAGGAAGGAAGGATGGAAGGAAGGAAGTGATATCATAAAACTCACGGAGGGAAGTGGAATTGGAAACAATGGGGCGGGGGAGGGGATTCTCTTTGTTGGAGAAGGAGGGAGAAAGTAGAAGCCTACACTAACTTCTTCATTTATTTATTTTTGCATACATGTACTCATCTTACTGTTTTGGTAAACATATCCAGATTACAATTTAGGGATGGTCTCTGGGATTGCAATGTTTGGACCAACAGTATAAAATCACAAAACACAAAAAACCCTCCCAGTTGCCTTCTGGTCTCTCCTGGCCACCATTCTCCTGTGTCTTCACTTCTGCCCTCCACCCCCCCCTCACCCCCCACCACCTCTGACCCCTTAGGGGCTCCCAGTCTGTTTGTGGTATTCTCCTGGTTCCTGGATGCAGTGGGTCTGGAGTGTGGTGATCTCGTTTCCAAAACTATTTCTTCCCTCCCCCCTCACCCCCCCAGTAACTCAAAGTTTCAGAGACATTGCTTAGTACAATGTCAAAACTTTAGGCAAACGTGACTTCCCCTCTCTGCTCCTAATGGGGGTATGTGGGGACTGGGGTGTACTCCAGGGACACGCCCTTTGCTTCAACCCTTACCCTGACTCTGGCTCCTGGGTGGGCCCAGTCCTCTCCCAGCAGTTGCAGGCCCTCTGCCTGCTCAGCTCCCCTCCACAAGTCCCAGGACTAGCTCACAACTGCTCTTAGAACACACATCCTCAGGTGATGACTTAGGGTTGGGGTGGGGAATGGAGAAAGGGGGCAGGGAGGAAGAGAGGGAGGGATAGCAGAGGGTAAAAAGAGAAATGTAAAGAAAAAGCTCCCTCACTGTAGCCAACTGTGCTTGTCCTTCCAGTCTGAGCTGACATTGCAGAAGGAGGGAAAAGAAGAGGGGGGCAAAAGGCAAGGAAAGTCAAGTTAAAGCATGGTCTCTTGTCTTTCCAGCTCCAGTTTTCCTTGGCTAGGGGTACAGCCAGCCTCTCAAAGACGTGTTTCAAATGGATCCGGGTGCGGGTGGGAAAGGAATCTGGCTCCTTCAGTTTTCCATGATCTTGTTCAACCCAGACATAAATTTGGCCAACAGACCTAACTCTGGAACTCGACTGCAACATGGCATTTGGATCATGCTTGCAACTCAAAGATGCAAAGACTGAATTGTTTTATTTATTTTTCCCCAGAAGGATATTTTTGGCCCCTCTTTCTCTCCTATTTCTCAGTGACAGAACTGAAACCCAGATTCCCCTGTCCCCCAAATAATAAGTATAATGGGAAGCTCTGTGGGGGTCCCCTGACTCTCCCCCTGGTTTATTTTGGTTGGTTCCTCTAGCCCCCTGCCTCTTCCCACCTGCCCCTTTGCCGGGTCTTTTCGGGCGCACCTCGCACAGGCTGGGGTTCGCAGGGCTGGAGGGGTAAATGTCCGGCCTCAATCCGGCCTCCTTGACTTGCTTTCTGCTTCCCCTACTCATCCTTTCCGTCTCCGAGGCCGCTCAGGGTGCTCCGGGCGCCTCCTCCAGCTCGCCACACAAAGACTCCAGCGTGGGCACTTCTCATCACGTCCCAAACTGGAAGTCTCACCTAATTCCGTAAGTATGCGCTGGCGTCCAGAAAGCCCCAAGACCCCTCAGCCAAACGCCCTGAGCAAAGCCGGGTCCTTCCTTGATCCCAGCCAGCTCACCGATATTTATGCGCTCTGCCTGGTAAATAACTCCCGTCTGTCGCCTTGCCTCCCCTCCCCGCCCCCGGCCTCTCACACACGTCCCTCTGTTTCTATATCTATCTCTGCTCCTGAACTGGTCAAAATCAAATGCAGCACCAGGCTTGGGCTCAGGGCCCACTCCCTCCCCAGTTGCTCAGTAACGCGCCTAGCAAAACACCCGCCCCAGCCCCGCCCCCTCTAGCCTCATCCTCCCAGAAGCTTTGGCGGTCTGCCACCTCACTCTCCTCCGCTCCCCAGTTCTGATTCTAGAAATGCACTTTTTTTTTTAAATTGAAAAAATATATTTTGCAACCGCGGGAGGGAGAGGGCAAAGTCAAGTTCGCCTTGCTCAATTTGGCGCGCGAGGGGGGGGGGGAGGGGGTGTTGGCGGTTGAGGGGCAGGAATTTTGGCGGGAGGACCCAACACTCTCCTTCTCCATCTGTCCAGTTTTCCTCTCCTTGGGTAAGAATCGTCTCTGCGCCATCTCTAACTTTTTTGGGAACCCACCCAATGGCTCTCCGGCTGAAAGTCTCTGGCCAGGAGCGCGCACTCCCACCCCATCCGGCTGGGAGCTAGACAGAAGCTGAGCGCAGCCTACGGCACCCGCCGCCCGCGAGGCACCTGCCTTAAGTCGGAGGGAGTCCGCGAGCAGGGCGGGAGAAGTTGCTACTCTTTTGGCCCAGAGGGATCTCAAAGGTGCAGGGTGAGGAGGGAGCAGGGGTGGGGGAGGTTGCTCCTTGCTGGCGCAGAGGGATCCCGAAGGTGCGGGATGAGGAGGGAGCGGCCGAAAAGTCTCAAGTGGAGCCTGCTTGGGACAAAAGCCGCGGACTGGAATGGGTTGCACTGGGAAGGTGGCGGCGCCTCTCCGCTCTCCAGGCAGTGGCGCGTGTCGCGCCCTGCACACCGACCACACCTTACCCACCGTCCAGAAAAGCTGGCGGGGATGCGGCTGAGGGATACCTCGCATAATTTCCGCGGCACCGGATTGTTCTTGAGAGCCTCGTTTGCAAGCCAGGAAATCAATGCATAACTTTCCCCCGTGCTAAGCGTTTCCAAATCTGCATCCCGCAAGATGAAGGCGGGCGGAACCGCCTTTGAGCCGTGGCTCTTAGTAAAAATAACCCGATAAGTGGGTCTCTGGAGTCTCCTGGGTCTGCACTTCGCCTTCCTTTTTCCCCCTAAGGCTGCTACCCGGAAAGCAACAGCTTTTTGCAAAGCTGGAGGGGCATTCTGAACTTGAACCTGGGAGAGGTTGAACTAAAAGCTCTCCTGCCTCTGGTTAAGGGCCGACTCACTCCTTTCTTACATGCTAGTGTCTGTAATTTGCACTTAAGAAGACTACAGTGGAGGTGGTTATGCCAAATGGATAGGAGGGGAAAAAGGGATTGTCCCAGTAAGAAATTGCTCTGGATAAACGTTATTTCTCCAAGTCTTAATAACCCCTCCCTCTTGGAGACAATTGATAACCAGGCTGGTGTCTGAGAACCTGTGGACAATGCATTAAATTTAAAAGAAAAAAAAAGTAGGATCAGGTAATTCCGAAGAGAAACCCAGCCTAAGGGGGCAGAGCCATTCTGATTGAACAAGTAGCTCTGTCAATCATTTAAACCCTAGACTCCTGGCGCGGAGGGCTTAGGGGCGGGGCATCCCGGGGGCGGGGCAGCCGGGAAGCAGAGAGGAGGCACTCCGTGAGTGGCTTTGCTGTCTCCGCCCCCTTAATTTTGCATTCGGAGATTCAGGGCCCCTCTGTGCTTTTACACCACAACCACTTGTGATCTGGCTTGAGAGGTTGGGGGTGGGGATGGGGGGGATTAGCACAGGCGGGGGAAATTGGGAGGTGTGAATCTCACTGCCCTCTTGCCTCCCAATCCTATCTGCACTTTACCTCCTAGGTAAACTCTGAACTGCGGAGGGGGAAAAAGGAACCAGATTCGGGGACGAAATCCAGCACAGAATACCAGTGCCCTCCTTTCTCCCTCTTCCCCCGCCCCCCACGTTCCCCACGTCTCCCATGTCCCCACCGCCTCCCATGTCCCCACCGCCTCCCATGTCCCCACCGCGTATCTAAAGTGTTCCTTCCCTTCCGGGCTGGGGAAAGAAAGCACTTTAATATGTTTCACCACCTACCACAATCAATCATATCAAGTTAAAAGCGATGGGTGTGCACGTGAGAGCGGGGATCGAAACCCCCACCCAAAAGGCATTAACTACCTAAGGTGCCTGCGCGTGTTGGTGTGGAGGGAGAGAAACGTCGGTGGGGGGGGGGGGGCAAGGGGGTTGGGAGGGACAAAGGTGGAATTAGTTCTCAAGACGCGTAACGCCCCCTTCTCCAGTCCCCCAGTTTAAACAAAAATATTAACAACAAAAATTTTCCCCCAAGGTCTGGGAAAAACGTATATGGTGCGGGGTGGAGGAGGGAGTTGATAATGGAACATATATAGCTTCTCATACTGGGGATTGGGTACCAGAGAATCTGGACTTTGAGGTCGAAATGAATTGTCAGATTGAACTGCGGGGAGGGGTGGGGTGGGTTGGAGTGCGGGCAGAGGGCAGGAGAAGGATCGAAAACTGGAAAAGCCTCGGCTAGATTGCAGCCCAGTGTGTCAGGATCGGCCAGGGCTCCAATTCTGAGGTACCGGGACCCTCCCCGCCCCTACTCCCGGCTACACCCCGGCTCTAGGCCACTGGCTGGGCAAGCGCGCGCGTGCAGCGGTGCTGGGTCCCTCCCCGCCCCTGCGCTCTCTGCTCTGAGCGCGCTCACCGATCTTGGCTTGCCGGGTGTAGTTCTTTTCGTTGGTGCAAGCTGCACGGCCGTACAGCATGGCGTTCAGCGGCTGCTCGTCGTCCTGCCGCGGGAGGCAGCGCAGGTTCCTGCCGCAGTTCTCAGTGTAGACGCCGCACGACTGCCCCTCGACCAGGGCGCAGGTCATGCAGCAGCCGCAGCCGGGCTCCTTGACCAGCTCGCAGCCCACGGGGCTGGGGGGGCACATGGACAGGGCTTTCTCGTCGCAGGGCTCGCACTGCACCAAGGAGCCCAGGCCCTGGGCCGGCCCCGCGCAGGCGGCCAGCAGCAGGAGGACCGCGGTGAGCACCATCTTCTCCGAGTCTCCTCCTTTACCTCGGGGCGGGGCAGGAGAGCGCGAGTTTAGGGAGAGAGGGGGCCGAGAGGTGGCCGGAGACTTTTTGGTTTTAATTTCTGGCAGATAGAGCAGGTGCCCTCCCTCAGGCACTTGCAAAATTCAGGGAGAGGTGTAAGGTTGAGGTGCCTGCAAGCTGGCCCCAGTTGCAAGAATTAGAGACTTGCAACAGGTTGTGGGGGAAAGAACAGCGCCAGGTGCACGCAGAGGAAATGGAGGCCAGAGAAACCCCCAAACCCGCGCTGGTCAGAATTGCAAGGGGCAAAAAAGCCACAAAACTGCTCGCCCTCAAGCACCCACCGGAATAATGAGCTCGGAGGCTGTGGGAGAAAAGAGAGGAGGGGGAGAAAAAGGGAGTTGTCTTTGAAAATTTTGTTTAAAATCTCAGTCACACCCAGCTCCTTTCTAACCCTCAGCTGCCAGCGGCGTGCGGCTGCTGCGGAACAGGTAAAAGGCGGCGGCTGCCGATAAAGTGGGGGGAAAAATGTTGAGATCAAGAAAGTGAAAAAATGGAAAAACCTAGCACCTCTTTTCTCCTACTCTGCTACCACCTTTTCGAAATTCGCAGGTTCTGCGTAAAGCCCAGAGAAAGGTGCAAACTGAGGAGGGGGTCAGTAAAAGGAGCCGGGGGAGGGGGGAAAAAAAAGGAAAAGCCCCACGCCGCCTTTCGCCTTTCGCCTTTCAGCTCTTCCCTAGCTCTTCTCCTTCTCGGCAGAAGTTTCCAAAGAGACTACGGGCTCCGATGGAGCGGGCGCTTTTAAATACACGGCCCCTGGCTGGCAGCCAGTTTGTAGCTGCAATTTGAGCTCCCCAACACCCAACCCAGGCAAGGATGCCAAGGAGTCTGCAGCGCAAACTCACATGGGGTGGGGGCGGGGAGCGGCCCTCTAGACACCCCGGGGGCTCCCCTTCACGCCCTCAACAGTACCCTCCTCCCTCCGGAATGTAAGAAAGGGGCACAGGGACAGGCCTTGGGCCACTGAGAAGGGGGAGGTGGAGGAGGTCGAGTGCAAGAGAGCTGTGGAGCAGAGTGGACACAATGAGGAAAAGAACTCCGTCTCCCCCTCCCTCCCACCCTTTTACTAGTCAAGGCACAGGCTGGAGGGAGAAGCATTTTCTTAGTAGCCAACTGGATATACACAGTGCAGGGGAAAATCTTCCCCAGCTTTGTAAAACGACTCTCTGCTAGTGCTTAGGTTCCTGTATAAAGTGTGTGCCTGTGTGTTGGGGGACAGGGGGGCTAGGGTGGGGATGCGGGTAGTGTAGAATGGCCAGCGGTGTGCAGTGAGCTAAATGAAATAAATAAAGAAAAAACCTGGATTTCCCCCCAAAAGTCTGCGGAGAGAGGATTTACTCTATTGCTGGTGAAGGGGCTGTCTTTGGTCATAAGAGGTGATAACTCTCCTTCAGCTACATTTTAGCCCAGGGAACCTATGTGTTGTGCGTATTTGCACGAAGGGACCTTCACACAAGCCCCATTGTTGGGAGCGGGAGTTCCAGGGTCTGTCACTTTGGCGGAAAAGCTAAGTCTGACAACCTAGCCTGGTTGTCCTAAAGTGTCCTGCTGTGGGGTCTTTAGATGGAGGGAAGGCAGATTGGAGTGATGATTTCCCTCCGTGTTATTTCAAAGGGATATTTCTCTAGGGCAGGGCCACATCTCTGGGTGATAGAGCTGAGGGACACCTTGTTATAAGCTAATTGAGGCCTTGCAGGAATAGCCCAGGAAAATGAGGTGAATAGCCCACAGGACGTGCTCCAGAGGTCTCTTGACCAGGGACATTGCCACTTCCCTTGAAACCTCAGATCATCTAGCCAGAAACTGTGTGTCCCCTTTTGTCTTTTGTGAAATGAAAGAAATGAAGTCTTAGAAGAAAGGCCATGATGTTAGCTTTTTCTGAAATTGACAAGCTGTGGATTTCACAGCCAGGTCGGAGAGAAACCGCACCCTAGTTGCAGTCCCTTTTGAGGGTACTTACCTCCTTTCCTGCCCCTTCTTTTTAGAAGTACTCTTTTCTTGGGAGAATGGGCTGCATTTCATGAAGTTTGCCACTAGACAGCACCCTTATCTATGATAAGAATTCTTTCTGCAGGACTGTGTTTAAGAAAATATTTCACTTGCTGGTTGGGTTCAGAAGCAAATTGCTTCCTGCTGTTAGCACCCCCAGATCCTGATCGCTCTTCTCACTTATCTACCTGCCGAAAGACACACTTATTTAAAACAAGGCTAAAGCTTAAAGGTCTGCTTTGGCTTGTATTGCCAAAGGGATTTTAGGTGTTGGCTGGGAGAGGGGGAGGAGGAACTGTGTGTAAAGATTTTTAAAAAGTAGCAGCAAGGCTCATTCTCTTTGTTTCTCTTTTCTGTCTGGGGGCATTCAAAAGCTGGGTTGAAATATTTTGGGAACCAGAGAGAGAGATTATGTACTGTTTTCTCAGTTGCGTCAAGGGCGAACTGGAAGAGCGGCAGGCCAGTGTGTTTGGTGTGTGTTCTGGTCTCGGCCCCTATTTGAGCACCACCACACCGGACTCCAGGCATGTTGGAGGCATTTAAGATGAATGGGGAACTTGTGGCGCTCTTTCCAAAGAAATAGGAGTTGCCTCATCCCAGCCACCCCGTACTCTGAGGGACAGCCACCAGTGACATGTCTTTTTGTCTAGCCGGCTTCCAGTGGCTGGAAAAGAAAATGTCTGCGGACAGGTGAAGAGGGGATGATTCACAGAGAAGAGGAGAAGGAGAGAAGGAAAGCGGAGACTGTGGTGGGAGCTGGTCCTTGGGTTAGGGCAGTAGAGGGGGGTGAGGAGGGAGCAGGCTCCGCAAGTCTGTAAATGTTAAACAACCTTCTTTCTCTCCACTTCGAAATGGGCTGGTGTCTTGAGGGATTTAAGGTTGATGATGGGAGGACTGGAACTGCTTGGCTTCCCGAGAGGGCATAAAAGAAGAACTCTCAGTGGTCTGGGATTGCCTGAAATGCTTTTGTGCAAAGATGGGAGACTGGCCAGATGGGTTTTGCTTCTGAGCCCATAATTAACGTGACAGTGGAGAGGGAAGGTGTTGATTCTCTTTCTACAGGTTGTTGGATGGAGGGAGATGCTTCTGAGGCTCTCTTGAGTCCATTTCCCTCTCTCTCCATTCTGAAGGCCTAGATCTGCTCACAGTCACCTTTAGTGGATTGTTTCTGCAAAGAAATAGCTTGCATCAATGAGTTTAGTTGGGAGTGGCTCTTTTTTTCCTGCCAAATGCTAGTATCAGAGGCCAGATTCCCTTCCCAGGGACCTCCTTTTCTGCCAACTTGGTTTCCCTGCCCCGAGCTTGTAACTACAGCACATCTGAGTTCTGATACCTTTTAACCCCATCTTTCTTGGCAAAGGAGGAAATTAAAATAGCATCCACTTGTGTCACGTTTCCCCAGAGACCACCCCTCCCCATTCCTTTCAAAGATTAACTGCCTATTGAAACCAAATTTCAAGAAATGCAATGGAGTCAAAGCTGTGCTCTTATCCGGACAAGTTTTCAAAGTGTGGGTAGCATTTCTGCCTTGTAAATCGTCAGTGAATTTCTATGTGAAAGTTTCCAGGAAAGAATGATACCTGATAAAATGGCTTGAGAATGCCAGCCTCTGAAGAAGACATAAAGGATGGTGGGTTCTGGATGGGAAGGAAAAACAAAGACAGCTCGAGGTCTTCTCTTTACTCCCTTCTGTGCATTGTTCTAGCTTCTCTCTTGGACGGGCTTGCCTAACCCATTCCCCACAGTGAGTATTCGTTCTACTTTAATGACCTCATGAGCTGACACCAGTTCCTTTCCCAGGTGCCAGTGCATTTCGGGCATACTAATGCCCCCTCCTCGTCCTGTACCAAAACCGAGGTACTTGACTTGAAGAACTAAAGTACGCAATTGTTCTGGTCCCTTCCTGGCTGAGGGAATCTCAGCAAGACAGAGGTCTGGGCAGAAGAGCATCTTAAGGCAGCTTTATTGTAGTGACGCCGCGGAAGGCTAGGTGGCAGACTAGATACACCATTCAAAATGCTACTGCCTCAGAAGAACCAGACAGAAGTAGAAATCTCTAACAATGGGGATGGGTGGAGGGCGGAGGAAGCAGAAGTACGTGTGGGGAGACACGCACAAACACTCCGTGGGTCCACTTGTCATGTCCCCCTGGCCTCAGCCTGACTGCGTTTTGCCAAAACAGCTCCCGTCCAGTTTTGGGTGCACAGTCCTCCAGGTCCCACCGGCAGCCACGCTCCTGATTAGTTAATCTCAGAGACAACGTAGGGCCAGATCAGAACCTGAGTACTTTGGGCTCATCAGAGAATGCCTTCAAGCTTCTCTGATAAATAATTCGAGTGTGAGCTTCAGCTAAAGTGTATATAAAAATTCCTTTTTAAATTTAAACCTGCTAATTACGGTATCTACAGCAGAAAATTATCTGACTGATACCCTATAGGTCCTAAACACATTTAACACATGGTAGACTCTGTCCCTTTCCTGTCTTACCTCCCAGAGGTAGCACTATCCTGAAGTTGTACTGGATCTTCTGTTTCTCTAGGTTTAGATGAAATTTCTTATGGAACAGAGCTTAGAATGATTTTGAGGATGAAACCATGTGCTGCGTTAGAGTTAATTTCATAATGGTGGCAATTTAACTAGAGTAAAATTGACCCTAGGGCTGACTTTTGAAGGGGCAGGAGCCAGCTGTGACTCAGGGTGATTTATATTTCTCTGTGAGCAGCATATAAGTTAATAGTTTTAAAAATTGACTCTTCGGAGGCTTCTGGAGCAGTTCCAGGCAGATGGGGCAGAGCAGGGAGGGCTCCATCAAGGCAGAGCCTTGGGGTTGGAGGCTCCGATCTTTCTGGATCGTGGTCTGGGGCATGTTCCTACTACACACAGCCCTGAGGCTGTGTTTGAATCTTGGACAAATGAGCTCACCCTAGAAAAATGACCTATTACGATTTAGCAGACAATTGTTGGTAGACCCAGAAGGAGAAGGGAGAGAGATGGGCTAGGTGGGAAAGATGGAGTCCCATGGAATAGGGGTTGAGGAGTGTTAACTGCTTGAAGCAGGTTTCATATGATACATTTGAGCCATGGAAAGGTCAAATAAATTCACAGTGCACGGTTGAAACCTGGATTTCATCACGGTTCAAGAGGGAGAAGTGGTGAGAACTAGCTTATAGGTCTAGCCCATTGGTCACATCTCTGTGAATTAAAACACACCCTTCCTTAAGACACTGTATTTCCATTTGTTGAAAACATCTTGTAAAGTACAGATTTGTTAGAACAAGGAACTTCTCTGCCCTTGCCAGGAAATTGTCATAATGCATGTATATATCTATGATGTCTGCTGTGTGAATAATATCCCTTGATTGGGGCTCCACTGTGCAGTGCACGACCTGTACAGCTGTATGCAGTGCCCCTGGGTAGAAGAGGTAAGTCTGGTTTCAACACCATCAGGAAACATTGCTTTTCTACTAGTGTGGAAAATATTGGTGCAGTGGCTTGGTTTGATCTGTTACCTGGGCTCAGGGATTAGCAGGGAGCCCTTCAAAGCTGCCTCTGGCTAAGTTCGCAACAGGGTCCACGATGCTCTTGTGACATTCCTTAGCTAAACCGTGCTCTTCCATGTTGCCACGACATCGCATAAACTGTTCAGACTGCCAGGAGTGCCTTTCTCCCTCCCTGCTGACCAGTGAATTCATAGTCATCGTTAAAGACCAGATCCAATTGCACCTACCTTGGAAGGTTTCTCTGACTCACAGGCAGGCAGTGGCTCCCACGTGTGATTTCATAGGGGCCCCTAGCTGGGGAGCAGGCTTCATCCCACGGTCCTGTCAGTTCTGTGTCCTCATCAGTTAAACGAGGTCATAGTGTTGCCTCCCACACAGGGTTGTAGTGAGGGTTGAATGGGGTAGTCCATGTGAGTACTTAGTACTGCCTGCTCTAGCCCTGTCTTGTCATTAGGCTGAATATGGTAGAAGGTCAAGGTCTCATTGTCTTGGGATCTCATTTCCCCCTTGTTCTTCCTTCTATACTTCTTGGCCATGGGTCCCTAGTATAGTTCCTAGCACGGAAGACACTTCATAAATTATTTTTAAATGCAAAACATATACCACCTCCTAATTATTCCACCATCCCCTTACATTTAGGTTTATCTGTACATTATTTTGACTAAGTGTTGGTCCTTCCATGATCACATGTTTCTATTTTGTTTCTTTGTGCCCTAGTCTGACTTAACTCTGTGTCCCTCAAATGTGAATAATTTATAGACTTTTAAAAAATAAAGCAAAGTCCAATAGACCACTATTTCTGGACTTAAATTTTGTTAATTTTGGACTTAAATTTTGTTAAAGTGGTTGAGCTCCTGCTTCCCATGTACAAGGTCCTGGGTTCAATCCCCAGTACCCCCTAAAAAAATTTTTTTTTGTTGATTTTAACATAACTTAAATGGGTACCAACATATTAAGGTTTAAACTCCATATGGTTATATCGCTGTAAAATCCATCAAATATGTAAATATACTCAAAGCTACAAATCCAACAAAAATGTTACATGACAACATTAATTTAGTGTTTTGGTTGATGTTTGGTTGATGTTCTACTGAAAATAAATCACTATTCATCTTGTGATTATGGCTTGACTCTTATGGTGCAAGTTTGTTTGAGCTTGGCAGGCACACAGTACTGAGGCCTGTTTGATAATTTAATTCTTCCACTCTTTTTTTTTTTTAAACTACAGTGGACTCATGTCTTACATAGTGGTTAATTTTAAAGTAAAAAATTGAGTATAATCAAAACTACCCATGAAAATCCCTTCAATCCC
Organism: Dasypus novemcinctus; assembly: GCF_030445035.2. Classification (NCBI taxonomy): domain Eukaryota; kingdom Metazoa; phylum Chordata; class Mammalia; order Cingulata; family Dasypodidae; genus Dasypus; species Dasypus novemcinctus. Next base: position 27,515,760 of record NC_080679.1, on the reverse strand, counting down.
TTGCAAAATAAAGCAGCATTGCAAAAACTTCACATTTATAATGTGGCATCACCTCGCCCAGACTTTGCTCAGCTCCCACACATTATTTCAGAACTGAGCCCATTTCTGTTTTTTTGTCCATTAGCCAGGGAAAATGAGAGTGGTGCTGCTTGGCTCCCATGCCTTTGAAAATAGACAATGTCTCCTAGAGCTGGGATTACAAGATGGTCACCCAGATGACCTAGAATACATTTAAGTTTTTAAGATTACTAGCAAAACGAAACACACTTCCCACTGCCACCCTTACCCCTGACTTCTATGCAACTTGCATCCTCCTGGGAATATACCCATAGACCATTCCAGTTTGAGAAACACAGGTGAAGGACTCTTCACTGTTCTCTGTCTTATCCAAGATGTCTCTGTACTCAAGGAGAACAGGAATGATGTTCAGTGTCTGATTCCACTTTCCAGAGCTACTGATGTTCCCTCCTTAACAGTGCTGGAACACACATACTACACCACGAACCCTAAGTTGGGTTCACAGTTTCACAGACTCTTGAGTTGACCAGAACTTCAGGATGTTTTCCTGCGGAGATTCTGTTCAAACTCCTGGCTTGTTGGGAGGACTGTGAGCTCATTCAATTTCACTAGGCAATGAATGGCTTTTAAAAAGACTCAAGATCTGTCTTCTGAGAGCTTCACTCTAGGCTGGATATACCCGACAGGCTGAGAAAAAGAATCTGTACACAACTGTGTGACGAGCCTTGGACAAAAACATGAATTAACACACGTCAGTAGTCTGTTCTATTCTGGCTGTTGGGTGTTGGTGGGGTGTTCACGGAGGATGAAGGAAGTGGGATGACTTGGTGCCAGGAGGGTTGGCCCCCAATTAGTAGTGAAGTGAGGAGGGAGGAGTTGAGGTATGATGTCTCACATTGACAGCCTACACATTAGTCCATTCCACCAATTCGAAGGCCAAGCAGAGAAAGGAAGCCCCAGCATAAGCCAACCAGTGTATCTGTTCTGAGCAAAGCTGAAAGGCTTAACCTGCCAGACAGGTGGGATTTTTCTAACAGGATTGGGGTGGAAGGTGGGTTTCCCTGAGCCCCAAGCTTTGAATACCACTGTCCCTTTTTTTCCTTCAAGGTTTATTTTATTTATTTATTTCTCCTCACCTCTTCATGATTTATAGTTGCTGTGTCTGTTCATCTCCTTTATTTCTTTAGGAGGCATGGGGAACTCAACCCTAGACCTCCGATGGGAGAGGGAGGCGCCTAATCGCTTAAGCCTCCTCCATTCCCTGCTTTTGTTGTGTCTCTCATTATGTTTTTCCTCGTGTGTCTCTTGTTGCATCATCTTGTTGTGCCAGCTTGCCGTCCTCTTTAGGAGGTAGTGGGGACCGAACCACAGACTTCCCGTGTGGTAGGTGGGAGCTCAATTGCTTGAGCCATATCTGCTTCCTCCTCTGTCCTTTTTTTTTTTAAAGATTTATTTGTTTATTTAATCCCTCCCCCTCCCCCGGTTGTCTGTTCTCTGTGTCTGTTTGCTGCGTCTTGTTTCTTTGTCCGCTTCTGTTGTCGTCAGCGGCACGGTAAGTGTGGGCAGCGCCATTCCTGGGCAGGCTGCACTTTCTTTCGCCCTGGGTGGCTCTCCCTATGGGGCGCACTCCTTGCGCGTGGGGCTCCCCTACGCGGGGGCACCCCTGCGTGGCAGGGCACTCCTTGCGCACATCACCACTGATCATGGGCTAGCTCCACACAGGTCAAGGAGGCCCGGGGTTTGAACCGCGGACCTCCCATGTGGTAGACGGACTCCCTAACCACTGGGCCAAGTCCGTTTCCCTCCTCTGTCCTTTTTCGATGAAAGCAGCTCTGTCTCAATTTACTGTTCTGAAAAATGGGATAGGGTACCTAACCATGGCTTATTGGGAAGATAAAAAGAGATAATCTATGTAAATCACTTAGCGCAGCACCCAGTAGACAGCAAACACTCAAATAGTATCTATTATTATTATTTTTCATAATATCCTCTTTTTTTAAAAGATTTATTTATTTATTTCCCCCCCTCCCTCCATTGTCTGCTCTCTGTATCTCTTCGCTGTGTGTTCTTCTTTGTCTGCTTGTATTCTCATTAGGTGGCTCCAGGAACCATTCCTGGTACCTTTCAGAGTGGGAGAGAGGCAATCATTCTCTTGCGCCGCCTCAGCTCCCTGGTCTGCTGTGTCTCTTATTGTCTTTCCTCTGTGTTTCTTTTTGTTGCATCATCTTACTGCGTCAGCTCTCAGGCTTGGCTGGCACTCCTGCATGGGGCGGCACTCCTGCATGGGCTGGCACTCCATGTGGGCCAGCTTGCCGTGCAGGCCAGCTTGCCTTCACCAGGAGGCCCTGGGGATAGAATCTTGGACCTCCTAGATGGTAGATGGGAGACCAGTTACTTGAGCCACATCCATTTCCCATAATGTCCTCTTTAATCACCTTCACACCGGGTATTTTTATATCCAAAATTCTTGAATCCACATCTCTATTTTCATAATCTTTCCAGCTTTGATTATGCCTAGAAAGAAAGCAATGTGAGAGCAGGCAGCTTGACTGTCCAGTACCTGGAACATAGTAAACACTCAGTAATGTTTGTGGATAAATGGATGAAGTTTCTTTCTTCCTTCCTCCTTTCCTTTTTTTCCTCCAATTTCTTAGGGGCCAACCATTCTCCCTGGTTGCCTTTTCTAAATTGCCAATGTCTCTAAGGCAAAAGAAATGAATCCAACAAGGTCTAATTCTTTTGGTTGATGATGATTAAATCCTCCCATCTCAACCAGGTGGGAAAGGGCCTTGCAGTGGGGTGGGTTGTATATGTCAGAACTGGAGCCCCTCTGGGCATTTCCTAGGACGTGATATTGGCCAGGTCTGGGAGTTTGGAATGAATGAGACCTAAAATTACTCCAAGAGTCTGGGAAGAAACCACTGAGATCCTTGCTGGCTCTCAAAGTTTAAAGTCAGAGTCTAAATGAGGAGCCAGGGTCCTGGACAGACAGGTGAGATTCCTCTCCCTTTCATCTGATGCAATGACTCCCTGGGTTTGACCACAGGGCAGGCCCAAGAGATTGAGCCATCTGGGTCAGACGACTCCTGGTCTGAAAATGTGTCAGGACTTGTGTAAATCTTGGAGGCCTGTGGGAATTGGAATGTGAAATGTAGGGAGGCAATGTTCTTTGCTCTAGAGACCCAGAGATGGACACTGCCACTGGCTAGGTAGCTCTTTGGTGGTCTCTGGACCTATCTCCTCAATGTCCCAAAAAAGAAATGACTGAAAACTGAAAATGCATTAATAATTACTGAAGGATGAGCATCATCCACATACATATGTATTTATCTATCTACCCATCTGTTTTGTCACAGCTCTACGACATAGGTCACAAATGGACACAGCAGGTATAAGGGAAGGAAGTGACACAGACTGGGTGAAGACTGTGGATAATCAAGCCATGTTCATGGGGGTCAGTTGTAATTCAGTCTCAGCCTGTGGGTACCATTTGGTAATAAGAAGATAGCATCAGCACACCCTCCTCTCCACATACATTGTTTTAAAAGATTTGACTGGCTTTTAAATTTTACTTAAAAACACCCATTTTATTATGGAGAATTTCAAACGTACACAAAAGAAGACAGAATAGTATAATGAAACCCTATGAGCCCATAACTCAGATTGAACAACAGTCAACCCATGGCCAGTTCTGCCCTGTCCTCACAGCTCGGTCTGCTTCCTTCACTCCCACTGAGTGAATTTAAAAAATAATGAAAACATGATTCCTCAGCTGCAAGTAGAATATTAACATATGGAGCATCTTTGGTCTCATGCCCTGAAATCTCATCCAAACATTTTCTGAAGAATAAGGATGGAGATAGATCATTTCTCTCCATATTATGGAGGAAGAATTTAGGAGCCAATGAAAGTGAATATGTGAGGGGAGTGGGTGAGCAGAGGATAAATGATCATTAGCTTCTTGAGTCTGGACATCTGGAAAGATGGGGGTGGAGAGACAATCCAGGCTCTGGAAGCAATGAAGAAAGAAGTAGAGGAAAGTTGGTGGAGATGATACATCCAAGCGAAACTACTCAAAGGACAGAGGATGTAGCAAGGCTGGTAGAAAAGATCTGGGGATCATCCATAAAAATATGGCAATACAAGTATGAATTTCCTGAGAGAACATGCTATGTAGAGCATATAAAGAACTAAGAAGGTCTAAGCTTAGGAGGAGAGCCCACGCTACTGCTTAAAAAGAGCCACCAAAAGGAAACAAAGAAGAGTTAGAGAAAGGAAGTAAGAGGGGTATGAGCTCCTGTCTTCCAGAATTAAGGGACTCTTTAAGATAAAGAAGAGAATTACTATAATGATACCAATACTTGCTAACATTTATTGAAGGCTTATTATAAGCTAGGCACCTGACATACATTATTTCATCTACAGCCTTATGAGGGAAAGCGTATTTATTGGCTTCATTTTATAATTGAGGAAATGGAGGCATAGTTGGGTTAAAAAACAAGCCCAAGGCAACACAGCCAGCAAGTAGAAGGGTTGGGCTATGAGCTTAAGCAGTCTGAGCTGAAAGTCTGCATGCTCAACTGCCATCCTCATCTGCCAGCCTGCCAGGAGAAGCCGCCAGTTGTTTTGGCATGGAGAAAGACACTCACTAAGAGCCTAATGGGAAAGTGCTGTGAATTGCCGAGAGTAGAAGTCAATGAGAGGCATTGCATGGAGCCATCAGAACAGACCAATTGGTCTCAGAGATTGTTCTTGAGAGAGAGAAGAGAGATGGGGCTTGACTGGAGTGATGGTCCTAGGAAGACCTAGGTTTCTTCAAAGTAGAGGGGAAGGTAGAGAAATTGGTGACAAAAGAGGGAAGGGGTAAAGGCAGAAGGGGTGAATTTAAGAAGAGTGAGGGAATACACACGCTTTGTGTGGATGGAGGGACTTGATTTCTTGGTAGGCAGGCAACCACCTCCTGCTCAAGATTCTCAGGAGGTGGAGAGGACATGCTGGGGAGGAAAGATGGAGTAGAGGGAACCTGTTTGACAGTGAGGGGGGATCAAGAGCTGGTCATTGTGTCAAAGTGGAAAGAGATTAGGATCTGTGGACAGAATGAACATTTGAAACAGCTGGGATGGACTGGGGACTTGGGAATGAAGGAGGGAAGACTTGTAGAATTGCTTTGAAGTGATTCAGCCCAACACCAGAAGGTATGCAGTTATATTCTTTGAATGTTCTCTGTTGAGGCTCTTCTCAGTTGAAGAGTACCTGCAGTTAAGGCAGGTGGAGGCTTGGGAATCAGATGAAACCTCCTCTCTTCCTCTTCCAGCTGTGTGCCTGGAGCACAAGACAGGAAAGAAGGGAGATGGTTTGGAAGCAGGAGGCAGGAAACCCACATCCCTACCCTACCCTACCTACCACCAACACCTGGGCAGCACCGGCCTGAGCTGGGGAGGAGGCCGACTCGGGTGACTGGGGATCTCTCTCCGGGCCAAGGCCCATTTCTGAGGGGTGGCTGGCGGGAGCACGATGACCCCACATGCCTGAGCCCTACCCCCTCCTCCTCACCAGCCCCTAGGAGGTATAAGCATTTAGAGCTGTGAGCTTCCAACCCTACTGCCTAGTAGGTTGGACATCTATGCCCAAGAGGGTAGCCTGAAAAGGAGGGGGCACTCTTATGTCCTTGATTCAGTTCAACTTATGGAAACAGACACTTCAGTTCTAGTTTAGAAACAAACAAAAAATAAGACCCAGTCCTTGCCCTCAAGATGCTTCAGGTCCAGTGATAGGAGTGAGACAAGAACATCAGGAATATAGTACGAGGCAGGTCAAGCCTCCATTCTGAGCGGGAAACCACAGCAACTGCCTTGGGGGTCAGTTCTTCCCTAAATTCTGGGAGGAATGACGAGTGCCTCCAGTTCCTAACCCAAATCCAATTACCCATCATGCTTACAGAAATAAAAGTAAATTTGTCATCTCCTTTCTAGCCTCTGCTTGATAGGGGTCTACCAGATGCGTTGGCTGTAGGAAGTGGGCTTTCTCTTAGCCACATGATGTGCTCAACAATAGGAGAAAGGTGTGGCAAGCTTAAAGCCCTTTGGAGAATGTGGGCAGGACCAATGCCGTTTGAGAAGTTTGGGGTACTTCTTGGTTATTGTCTTCTTTTGCTCAGTCCACCTTTGTTTGATGGACCATTACCAAATACTTGCCAGATCCCTGTCCACATGCCAGGCAGCACACTGGACTGAGAGCTCTTACAATTGAGTAGAAGGAAGCATCAGAGTAAGCAGGGACTGTCCTTTGCTACCACGTTTCCCAAATAATTCCCTTTGCTGTGGGTGTAGCCTGGCTCCCTATCTCATGGGCCAATGATTTCTATCAGGGAAGAGCCACCTAGGGCACGTGCTCCTCTAGGAAGTCTCTCTTCAGGCAGTAGCCAGGATCCATCTAGCCACAGTGAAAAGGACAGATGCTGCACCTGCCCAGTGGAGATCACAACCCAGCAGGAAAGACAGACTCTTAGCAAAAGCACAGCTGAGGGGACAGAATAGTAGGTCATTACCTAGTCAGGTGGTTAGGGCAGGGTTGCTGGAGAAGTGACCTTTTAACCTCCGAGAGAGGCTTTGATCCAGGATAGCCAGGCAATTGTTGGAATTGCTGGTGCTGTTCTCGTTCAGATCAGAAAGCCTGCAGAGCGCTTGATGATGATGAGTGGCTCAATCAGACCTTCTGTTTTCAACAAACTGGGGGTTGGCAAAAGCCAGAATGAGTTAGGGATGAGACAGATTGAAAACACACACACACACACACACACACACACACACACACCACTTACCCTTTTAAAAAATGCAGTTTTGCCATTGTCAAGCATATGCATGGAGTAGTTTTCTATGCTGTGTAAAAAGTGAGCACAGATGTAGAGGCTTTTAATGACACCCATTTATTATCTCACAGTCTCTATAGATCAGGAGGTGGGCATGACTCAGCTGAGTTCTTTGCTTGGGGTCTCACAAGACTGAAAATGAAGTATCAGCTGGGGTGTGTTCTCATCTGGAGGCTCAACTAAAGAAGGATCTGCCGCAGAATCATTGCCTTGCATGCATTTAGAGTGGGTGCTTCTTCAAAGCTGGCAAAATTGAAAGAGACCCTGTGCTGCTTGAAGTCTCTGACTTCAGGGAATATTTTGGTCCTCTTTCCACCTGATTAGGTCAGGCCCACCCAGGATAATCTCCTTTTGATTAATTCAAAGTAACTGCTTAAGTAACATAATTACATCTGCTAAATTCCTTTGCCTTTGCTATATAAGGTAACATAATCTTGGGAATGATATCCCATCACTTTTTCCATATTGAAATGGTTAGAAGCAAGATAAAGTCCCCATTCAAGGGCAGGAGATTATACAAGAGCGTGGGTCATTGGGGGTCATCTTAGAATTCTGCCTGCCACAGTGCTTGACAGGTCGATTCCGTTTTTGGCTTCAGTTTCCCCACTAGTAAAACAATAGGGTTGAACTGAAAGCTCTCTAAACATTTTTCTGGCTCTAAACTGGATAATGATGATGATGATGACAATGATGATGATGATACTAATAACACTAGTGAAAACAACATACTAACTGACATTTATATAGTGTACTTAGTATATGCCAAATAGTGCACTAAGTATTTTACAGAGATTGTCTTGTTTAATCCTCACAGCAGTTCAAGAGGTAAATTCTGTTCTTATCCTAATTTTCTTTTGAAAAATGAGATGCTCTAAGTCAGCACTGTCTAGCGTGGTAGCTACCAGCCACATGTGGTTATATAAATTAAAATTAATTAAAATGAAATAAAAATAAAACTCCAGTTCCTCAGTCAAACTAGCAACATTTCAAGTGCTCAATTGCCGTGTGTGGTTAGTGGCTGCCATATTGGAAAGCTCAAATATAGAACATCTCTATAAGTGCAGAAAGTTCTCTTGGACAGCTGCTGTTATAGGAGCTAGGTAACATGTCCAACATGTTATACTTACTTAGACTCTGAGTAAATATACTTCTTAGATGCTGAGCATGCTCCTTTGACTCTGAGCCCTTGGACTAAATCTCATGCATGGGCCCAATTATCAAGAAAGGAAGGAACATTGCTATCATGCTTCTCACATTCTACAGTGTTTCCAGAAAGTCAGAGGGGACCAGCAGCAGGTGAACTCAAGTCAGCTGACATTTAAAGAGGGAGAGTATTTTAGCGGGGATGCAAAGATGATTGGGTCTCCTGACTGACTCTTCATAGTTGTCTATGGGAGAGTAGACACACCAACCGGCCAAAACATAATGCTTTCAGGCAGATGTAGGCAGCCAGCTGGGGGCCATGGGCAACAGAGATCAGGGGCACCCCTATAATACACATATCTTAATAAGGCATGTCCTATGCTCTTTTGTCACGTGGGTGCCTCCTTGAATTTCTGATTGTTGTAGAGAAGATGACTAACAGTTCCAAGGAACATCTGCAAACTTTAACATTGTAGAGCTGTCAGCACAGCCTTGGTATTGCTGACATCTGGTCAACCCCACAATAAGAAAGCCTCGCAGACTCGTAGTGCATAGGAGGCTGAAGGCCCCAGTTAAAAAATGGAGTTTTCCTGCTCTAACTCCCAAGGGTTATTCAAAGTGTCCAGGAAGTGAGAGGAGGGAAAGACATTGGGCCGGGGCCTTTTGGAACCTGCTCCTGTCCTGGGGCAGGCCCTGCCGTCAGTCTCACCCAGTGCCTTTGAAGTGCAATACCTGGACGGTGAGCTAAGCGGTGCTTGGTAGGAGGGGGCAGGAGGCTGTGTGGTCTGGCAAAGAGCAGATCAGCGGGGCAGAGGGACAGAGCTGGAATGCACGCCAACTCACGGCACCCGGCATGCCGGGCATTTCGCTGCTGAGTCCCCCTGGAGGACGCGTCTCCCAGGAACCTCACTGGTGTCTCACAACAAATCAGCCTTTGCGCTGTGCCTCTGTGCTTTAGTTTGAGCATGTCTCTCTCTTTTCCTTCCTCTTGCTTGCTCAGCCAGGGCTTGATTTCAGCTCTGCCTGTCAGTGCCTTCAGGAATGAGTGGGTAGAGCCCATCTAGGCCCCCTGCCCAGGCCTCCCCAGCTTCCCTTCCAGTTCCAGAAAGGCCAGGGCTGCGGCCGCGCTCCAGAGCGGTGTGTCTCGGCAGGCCTCTGTCCTCTGACAATACAAGGGTTGGGAGGGGCCGGGGGAGGAGAGAAAAAGCTCTTGACCTGGCGGAGGCCTGGCAGGGCTCGGGTGCTGTCTGTTGCTGGAGCAACAGCAAGGATTTTTAAAATAGGCCTTCCTGGTACACGAACAAAGAAAAGCAAGCCCCAAATCACTCTTTGAAAGCAAGTGCTTTTCTATGGCCTTGGCTTTCATTTTCTCTGCCACCCTCTCTCCTCCAGGAACTGTAGGCATGCCAAACCTCTCCCACCTTCCTGCCATTCCAGCCTTCCTGGCCATCTTCTCCCCCCTTCCATCCTCTCCCTTCCCATTCTTCCTCAGTTAGGGTGACTGTGGGAGTAGGTGCCCTTTTAACGTCTACACTGATTTGAGTTCAGTTGAAGAGAGGGAGAACCTTCTTCAGTGGCTGACTGTCGAAAAGTCCTGCAGGCCTGACCTGGATCCTAGCCTGCCACCAATTAGCCGAGTGTCCTTGGTGAGTTACGGATGAGCCTCAGTTTTCCTTACCTGTAAAATGGAAATAATGCAGCCTACTGTGCAGGGTGGGTGGGAATGTGGCACAGGATGATATATGTAAAATTCTAGCACATCGCCCATCACTGGATAGGCTTCTGATCTGGAGTTCCAGGAGGATTAGAGAGGCTCCCAAGACCCTGCCTTCGTGGTTAGTATTAATGATGTACGGGGTTGGGGACCATTCAAAACAGGCACAAAGCACACCTCTAGTCCTTCAGCCGCAGATCTGAGAAGGTAGCAGACTTTCTCCATCGCTGTCCTGGACATCTCTGTGATGTCACCTTAGAAACCAGGAAAGCAATCTAAGGGGTTTTGCCAATTCTTTGAGTTTCTCTAGCACCTGGGAATTAAACTTTTCACACAGGTCAAGAATCTCGGTCTTAGCCAAAGCTTCCTCTGCCAGAACAACAAGGACTGCTTGAAGTGGGTGAGATAATCTTTTTTTTTTAGATAATCTTTTGGGATGCCAGAGATCTTTGACATTGGGTGGGTTCAACATTGGTAGGTCTGAGTGACAGAACATATCCTGAATGAGTTTGGGGTAAGGCAGATAGATAGATGGCTTAGGACCTGAAACATGCCCGCCATCTCCTACATCCTCAACCCTGGGTACTTTTTTCAGATGACTGAAAATAAGGTGAATCCACAATGGATCGAGGTAGAGTTGTCTCTGTGGGGGACTTTGAGGCAGATGCCTTAGGGTGAGGGTTGCCGGATAAAATATAAGATGCCCAGTTGAATTTGACTTTCAGATACACAACAAATAATTCTAGCATAAATATGTCCCATGTAATACCTGAGACATACTTAAACTAAAAAATGCAACTCTGTGAAATTTGGATTTCAGAAAAACAATTTTTAGCATAAATATGTCGCAGGCAATATTTGAAGCACACTTGTATTAAAAATTATGTGGTGTTTATCTGAAATTTGGTTTAACTGAGTGCCCTGTACTTTTATTCATTAAACCTGGAACTCAGCCTTGGGTAGGAATGAGCCCTGTCACCTTCACGTCTGTGAAGGTGGAATGTGTGTACATTAGCATGTTCACAGCAAATGGGGGATGTGTATTTAAAAGTGCATCTGTGTCTTAGGAGGAAACAATATCTGGACAGAGGTCATTTCAGTGCCTTTTTTTTTTTTCATGATTCCAGAATTATTCTCTATTTCCAAACATTTCCCAATTCTCTTTCCTTGGACGATTCCAAAGATCCTCTTGAACTTTGAGCAATTGATTTTCTTAATTAAATTTCTCCACTAGGTCATTTGGAAGAAAGAGCAAGCTGAGATTTTTGGAGTAGTGTTGGCTCTTTCCCCCTTTTCTTCTATCATTGTTTAAGATGGTTCTCATCACACTCCTGTTTCTTCTCTATGATGTGCCACAGAGGAGATGAAATATGCAGACAGAAGCTCTAGGAGCTTAGGTGTGGTTGGGGAAAAAGAAATAGAATCTTGGAGGTTCCAGGGCAGTGCAGAAGAGCATCCAGCAAGGGCTCTGTGGGAGTGGTGAGGACAGACTCAGGATCCTGGAGAGGTTGGGCCGGGCCCTGGCAGGCCTAGGGGTGGAAGACTCCACACGGCTGGTCCCGGGCTGTGCAAAGGGAGTGGCGAGTGGGAGCCTTTATCCTTGGGCTAAATCCTGGAGGAGTTTTACAGGTTGCAAAACTCCCTCTGAAGGATTGCTCTGGAAGGGTGGTGTGGGCTCCCCTTTGGTCTTTGGATGCATGCTAGTTGTGGAGGACAGGGTTAACTAGTGCTAAGTGCAGGGTGGGCGTGAAGAGGTAGGTTGGTCCCAGGTTTCCAGACCTGCTGAACTCTCCCATTTGCCTGGGTAGGATGGAGTGTTCCTGCAGCCTCCAGCACAAGTGTCCACTCCTCTCCTTGGCTGCCTCCCCCAGGCACTCATGGATCCCAGCCCTAACACCTGGGAGTGTCCTGTCTCCCTCAGTGAGGGGCCACCTGGGGCAGGGGGCATCTGTTCAACCCTACCAGTGTCTCATTCCCAGACCCAGAGAATATGCCTTGCTCCAGATCCCAAAGAGCTTGGCTTTGGTCAAACTGGAGGGCTCCATGTGCTAGTGCAAGTGGGAGGGCAGGCTTCCTTCAACTTCTCCGTGCCTCCAAGCTTCTGGCCGTCCCTGGCATCATCCAGTTCTTGGCTGACCCTGCCAAGACCTTCCTCTTCTCTTTGCCACACTTTTGGCTCCCAGCCGGCTGAGGGCTGTAGACAAGCCAGTGTCTCCCTTTGGTTTCAGTGTCCTAATCTGTAAAGTGGATGACACCGCATCCATATCCCAGCTTCAAACTGGGAATCCCTTCCCTAGACTCAGGCTGATGTGGATGAGACCTAGAGTTAAGAACATCTTTAGAGAAGAACAGATGTGACTCAAGCATTAAGCACCTTCTTCCCAAATGGGATGTCCCCGGTTCAGTTCCCGGTGCCTATACACACACACACATACACACACCACCACCACCAACAACAACAAGCAAAGAACCTCTTTGGAAGGGCTCTTAGGGTTTCCCCTAATATTTTCATTTTCTTAACTTTGGGGATTCATGATGATCTTGAGATACAATCCTTGGAAATGTCAAGGATTTACTATATACCAACATTTTGACAGTGTGTTAGCGCTGCCTGCTGTGATTGTGGGTAATCTTAAGTGTCTTCTTTCTACCTTCTGCATAAGTATGCATTATTTGTACAATTAGAAATAACTGTTTGTTTTAAAGACCATCTCAAGAGGGAGATGTCCAGGCCATTTGTTGATCTGTTTCTTGAGGATGCTGATGGGGGCGGGGGTGGGATTTGGAGAATGAGGCAGGGACTCAATTCTATGACCTCTGGAAGGTGCTTCCAGCCCATGATTCTGCATTCAGTGCATGCAGCAAATTTGTGCCTCTCTGTGGGAGAGTGCCACCAGGAACTAGAGGAGAGGAAGGGAAGGAGAGAGAACTGGGAGGGGAGAATGGAGGAGGAGGAGAGAAAGAAGAGCAAGAGATAAAAACACAGTGTCATGAAAAGTTTGAAACTTTCCTTTCAACTTTCCCCTTGTAATTAGTTGATGCAGCTGGAGGGAAATCAGTGGTGGTGAGTTGCAACTTGTTGGGCCCCAGTCCTGGGGATGTAAAAGACTGGCTGGGTGCTGCGGGAAAGCTCAGTTCTCAGATTACTCCACCTCCCTCTTGTCTGTCTTTTTGTTTTCATTCCCGGCCTGGAAGAGACTTGTGAAGGGTTGGACACTTTCTAGTGCTCTCAGCCAAGAAGTCATTCCTGCAGGGCTGGCCTGGAGATGCTGGTTGAAGCAGGTCCCTCTCCTCCCGTGGTTCTGGGGCCAGCGCCTCCGAGACCTGGGCAGTGGGTGGTGGAGAAGGTGTGAAGGAGGGGCCGGGCCCCTGTAGGGGTTGGGGCATTCTGGTTGCTTCCACCTGGGCAGAAAGCCATTTGCCATCCCAAAATCTCCATGCCGGCCTCTGCTCCATCGATGCCTTGCAGGATCCTCGGCCATCAGTGGAGACAGTTTTCTTGCACCATGGATCTCTGAGACCGGACTACTGTGTGGCCCGGTGGGGAAGAGCAGAGAGTCCCAGATAAGTTGATGGGATTTGAATCCTGGTTACCAGCTGGGTAACCTGGAGCAAGTTACTTAATTTCTCTGTGTCTCAGTTTCCACACCTGTCAAATGGGTATAAGGGTAATAGATTTCTTTTTTTTTGTCTTTATTTTTTTTAATGATACATTAAAAAATTATGAGGTCCCCATATACCTCCTCCACCCCCTAACCCCACTCCTCTCCCCATAACAACAATCTCCTCCATCATCATGTGACATCCATTGCATTTGGTGAATACATCTCTGAGCACCGCTGCACCTCATGGTCAATGGTCCACACCATAGCTCACACTCTCCCATGTTCCACCCAGTGGGCCATAGGAGGACATACAATGTCCAGTAACTGTCCATGCAGCACCACCCAGGACAACTCCAAGTCCCGAAAATGCCCCCACATCACATCTCTTCCTCCCACTCCCAACCCCCAACAGCCACCATGGCCACTTTCTCATACCAATGCCACATTTTCTTCGATTACTAATCACAATAGTTCATGAATAGAATAGCAGTAAGTCTACTCTAATCCATACCCTATTCCTCTATTCTGTGGACCTTAGAATGGTTGTGTCCACTCCACATCTTTATCAAGAGGGGGCTTAGATTCCACATGGATGGTGGATGCAATTCTCCTGCTTTCAGTTGTTGGCACTCTTGGCTCCCTGGTGTGGTGGTTGACCTTCTTCACCTCCATGTTAGCTGAGTGGGGTAAGTTCAATAAACCAGTGTAGGAGTTGCAAGTCTGTTGAGGCTCAGGGCTTGGCTATCACATGGTCAGTCCAGAGATTCAGGTCCCCTGGGTATACATTAAACCCCAGCACCAACTACAGTTCCGGTAAATGTAACAGGAGAGACTTGTGGACAAAGATCACATCTAAGTCCAGCTCCATCACACAGAAACAAACTCCAAAGTAGGGCCAACTGAGATGGCACTGAACTCCATCTGCCATGGCCATAGGACCTGTGTGTCTCTGTAGCCCTCAGAAGAACCAATACCCGGGGTTGTATCTACTTTATCTGTCTCTGGGACTCTGCTGAGGTGTGCATAAGGGCAACCCCTCTGATAACCTCCTGGCTCTTTTTGGAGACTCATAGCCATATAAACTCATCTGTCCTTTCCATTTCCCCCTTTGATTCAGGTCAAAAAGCATTTTTAACTCCTGGTATTATATGTAGATTGAGATATTCTGCTGGTCCGAGTTGATCCTTTTATTCAAGGTCATTTATAGATTTCTTTAAGAAGGTTGCTCAGCGTAGTGCCTGGACCAGGATGAGTACAGATGGAAGTTTCTGTTATGACTGCTACTGAGGGAGACGCCGTGAGTTTTGTTTAGGGATGGGGCACATCAGCCTTCTCACCCCATCCGGAGCCCAGGTAGCAGCAGGACAGACCGAGGTTCAGTGGCCAGTGAGAATGAGTAGCTGTAACCTGTTGTCATGGCCCTTGGAGGGGGAGCACTGCTTTCCCACTGAACCAGAGCAGGACCGGCTGGGAAGGCTGCCTGGAGGTGGCTGCATGTTGAAGCGAGGTCCCCGTGGCTGCCCCTGCTGGCCATGCTCCTGGCTCGGAAATTGCTCATCTCCTGCTTATCCAGCCTGCCGTGCCTGGCACAGAGCAAGAGCTCAGTGCCTTCGCCCTCCCTGCTGGCCAGGAGAGCAGCAAAAGCCACAGGGGATCTCTGGGATTCTTTGGCATCATCTGATTTCCATCTAGGGTGAGGGGCTTCTCCCTGTGGGTGAGCCTGGCCGATGACCGTGCTGATAGCTCTCCTTTACCGAGGGGCTGCCATGTGCCAGGGGGGCTACATTTGGTGTCTCTTGGCTTCACAGCCACTCTGGGTGGAGGGATCATTGTGTCCATCTCATGGAAGAGAAACCGATATGTGGTGAGTTGAAACTCTATGCCCAAGGTCCACAGCTCATACGTGGGTCCATAGGGACTGGGATGAAGAGCCTTGTGATTCCAGGGCTTCAGTTCTTAATAGGACATTAGTGGAGCCACTGTCGTGAGGATTATTTTGTTGACATCTTTACTGCAACCATAGAGTAGTTGCTCTTTTATGGACAGGGAAATTGTGGTGAGGGGATGATAAAATCAGACTTACTTCCTTTGCTTTTTTTTAGTCCTGGCAAGATCTCTCAAGATAGCCATCCCAGTGGAATCTGTTTTGCTCCAGTGGTACAGGCTGCTTACCTTTCAGAGAGCCTCTTAGGTGTTAGGATTTTCCTGCCTGCCCTAGAGGCCACGCTAGGGCCTGTGGGAAGGTACCCCCAACCCCCACCATGCCATAAGCTCATTAAGTGCTGAGACTGGGTCTTATCTGCCAGTTACCCCCACTGCCTTGCACATAGTAAGCCCTTAATAAATGCTTTCCAAGTGCAACTGGCCACTGTAATAATAGGTAACATTTACTAATTGCTAATCCACATGACAATCCCATTTGATGGATGAGGAAACCAAGGTTCAGGAAAGTGAACTGACTTTCTTGTTGTCACTGAGACAAGTGGCAGCTCTTGGGAGGTAACATTTTTACTCTCAAATACTGTGTCTTATTTTTTTTTTTTCCATGGCAAACTTCTCACTAGCACTTGGCCCACCTCCTCCTGAAGGCTTCAGGAGATAGACTTGGCTTTGTCACAGTCCCTTTCCCTGTCCTTGTTCTGAAGAGGGAAATACGTCTGCATAGTGCCCACCTTGGAGCCAGGCACCAAGGCCATCAGGAATGAGCCCAAACCATTTCACTTCTTTGGGAGCAGAAGGCATTTTCAACCAAGGGACTGCTTCTGAACTGCTCTCTTGTTCTTTGCTTTCTTTCCCTGTCCCCATCTGGGTCCTGAAGTCATCTCTCTTGTTTGGATAGCTCCAGAGTCTCCAGAATTAGGACTGTTTTCTGCCTTGCAAGAGGGTAATGGGTCTCCCTTGACACAGTCCAGCAGTGTATAGCCTCTCTCTCCCCACCCATCTTCGATTTTAGGCTGCAGGTACCAAGTAGATGCCCTTGAAAGATGGTCAGCTTCCTATTACTGCTGTAACAAATCACCACAAACTTAATGTCTTAAACAACACAGTTTTTTTCTCATAGAGTTCTGAGGATCATGAGTCAAAATTAGACTTAAGGGGGCTGAAATTGAGGTGTTGGCAGGGTTGGTTCCTGGAGGCTCCAGGGGAGAACCTGTTCCTTGCCTCTTCCAACTGCTAGCCTTTCTTGGGTCCTTGATTTGTGGTCACATCATTGCAACCCCTGCTTGTGCCTTCACATCACCTTCTCCCCTCTGTATCTCTACTGCCTCCCTCTTTGAAGGACTTTGGAGATGACATCATTGGTTCTACCCAATAGATAATCAAGGACAATCTCCCCATCTGAAGATCCTTGACTGCTCTATAAGATAACACGTTCACAGTTCCTGGGATTAGGATGTGGACATTATCCTTATTCACTTACTACATGGACAGTCTGTGCTTCTAGAATAGCCCTCCAAGCACTTGCCTGTCCATTGTACCATCGTACTAGCTACCATCTTCCACACATGGATTCTGGGATAAGCACTCTGTGCACATTGCCTTGCTGGCTTCTCCCAAACCACCTATGATGCTGACAATGCTATTTTATCCCTATTTTTACTGATAAGAAACTGAAGCCTGAGAGTTTAAGTCACTTGCTCAAGACCACACAGGGACTAAGTCAAGGACCTTACTGAGATTTGAACCCATGTCTATGTGGTTCCAAGACCATTGTTTTCTTTTCTTTTTTTAAAAATTTTTCCCTTTTTTTGGTCTTTATTTATTTTTTAATGTTACGTTAAAAAAATATGAGGTCCCCATATACCCCTCACCCCCCCTCACCCCACTCCTCCCACAACAACAACCTCCTCCAACATCATGGGACACTCACTGCACTTGGTGAACGCGTCTCTGAGCACTGCTGCACCACTTGGTCAATGGTCCACGTTTAAGTTTACATGCTCCCCCAGTCCACCCAGTGGGCCATGGGAGGACACACAATGTCCAGTAACTGTCCCTGCAGTACCACCCAGGACAACTCCAAGCCCTGAAAATGCCCCCACATCACATCTCTTCTTCCCACTCCCCACCCCCAGCAGCCATCATGGCCACTTTCTCCACCTCAATGCCACATTTACTTCCATCACTAATCACAACAATTCCAGAATAGAGCATCAGCAAGTCCACTCCAATCCATACTCCACTCCTCCATTCTGTGGACCCTGGGATGGCTATGTCCACTCCACCTCTGTATCAAGAGGGTGCTTAGATTCCACTTGGATGATGGATGCAATTCTCCTGTTTGCAGTTGTAGGCACTCTTGGCTCCCTGGTGTGGTGGTTGACCTTCTTCACCTCCCTGTTAGCTGGCTGGGATAAGTCCAACATCATCCCTGCCTTGGTAACCAGCCTTCAAGACAGCCCCCGATGATTCCTCTTGTATCCCCTGCCACATTGTATCAGGGCTGGTCAGTGGACCAGGGGAATGCCATGAAAATGGTGGTGTGTCTCCTGAGGCAAAGGCATAAAAGACACGGGAACTTTTGCTTTGCTCTCTTTGACTACTAGCTCTGGGAAAGTCAGACCCTATGTCCTGAGGACTCTCAAGCAGCCCTACAGAAGAGAGGTTCATGTGGTGAGGAACTGAGGCCTACCACCAACAGCGAAGTGAGGAAGTCACCTTGGAGCTGCTTCTCCAGCCCCCATCAGGTAATCAGATGGCTGCAGCCCTGGCTGACATCTTGGCTGCAATTTCATGTGTGACCTTGGAGCCCAAACCATCCAGCTAAGGCACTCCCAAATTTCTGACAGAAACTGTGAGGTAACACATTAGGTTTTGTTTTTAGCCATAAATTCTTTTTTTTTTTTTTTTAAGATTTATTTTATTTATTCATTTCCACTGCCCCTCCCCCCCCCCACCTTGTTGTTTGAGCTTGCTGTCTGCTCTGTTTTGTATTCTCTGTGTCTGCTCATCTTCTCTTTAAGAACCAGTGGGAACCAAACCCAGGACCTCCCATGTGGTAGGTGGGTGCCCAAATGCTTGAGCCACATCCGCTTCCTTAGCCACAAATTCTTTTTTAAAAATACTTTTCCAATGTTTTCAAAATTTACAAATACACTGTACTCCTCAAGCAACAACTCCTTTCCTCCCCTCCTGGTAACCTCTAATCTACTTTCTGTCTTTATGAGTTTGTTTGTTCTAGATATTTCATATAAGTGGAATCATATGGCATTTCTCCTTATATGCCTTACTCATTTCACTTAGCATAATGTTTTCAAGAGTCATCCATGTTGCCCCATTTCTCAGAATTTTATTCCTTCTTACGGCTGAATAATATTCCATTGTATGTGTGGACCACATTTTGTTTGTCCAGTCATCTGCTGATGGACACTGGGATTATTTCTACCTTTTGACCCTTGTGAATGATGCTGCATGAACATTGGTATAGAGGTATCTCCTTGAGTTCCTCTTTCCAATTTCTTTGGGTATATACCTAGGATTATAATTGCCAGGTAATAAGGTAATCTTATATTTAACTTTTTGAGGAATTGCCATACGGTTTTCCACAGTGCCATCACCATTTTACATTCCCATTTAGCCACTAGTTCTTGATGCAATTTGTTACACAGCTGTATATGCCTAATACAAAG
The DNA here is from genome assembly GCF_030445035.2 of Dasypus novemcinctus. Taxonomy (NCBI): domain Eukaryota; kingdom Metazoa; phylum Chordata; class Mammalia; order Cingulata; family Dasypodidae; genus Dasypus; species Dasypus novemcinctus. Next base: position 27,496,782 of record NC_080679.1, on the reverse strand, counting down.
CCCAGGTTCTTCAAATCAGGACAGGTTTTGCTCTGTTACGTTAAAGGAGGTACCAGCCAGACCCCTACTTTATAAAGCCCATGTTCCATCCCAGCAAGTTAGCCTCCAACCCTGGTATGGAAAACCCAGAAGTTCCAGAACATTCTCCATTCCTGAGCCACTTCCCACCATGAATAGCAGTATCTTTTAATCTATTATTTCTCTGCTCTAAGGCCATCAGTATCTCCTTAATGCCCAGGTATAGCTCTTCCAACCCAAGCTTCTTAGTGTGGTATTCAACCCCACCCTGCATGACCCTTCCAGACTCACAGCTCACCACTCCTTAGGCTGACTGACCCTTCAAGCCTGCTCAGACTGAGCCATTCACTGCTGTTGCAGCCTTGTCTTGGCCCTCTTGCTCTGCTCTCACCTCATCTGTTGCAAATGACTGAAGATCTACTAGATACCAAAAGCTAAGATGGATGCTTTTTCATGTCACATCTCAATTTTCCCAACCAGCCTGTGAGGTGAGGGTTCTTTATGCCATTTTTACAGATAAGGGAACTGATGTTAAATGTCTTTCCCAAGGGAAAAGGAATCATCAGCTTTTGGGTTCTGCTTGGATCTGTGACTTTCAGTTCAGTGTTTTCCAGGCACCATATTGCATCCGACTCATGTTTCTATGGAATTTTATAGTTTGTAAAGTCCCTGCTTATGCCTCATTTTTACTGAGCCTCACAATGACCTGGGGGAGATAGAAGGGACAAAAATTGCTAATCCCATTTCGCAGATGATAACCGTGAGACAAGGAAGAGGATTTACTCTCATGGAGACTAATGTCAGAGTCCAACTTAGATCTGATGTCTCCAGATGCACTGTTTCTTCCTCCATCTTCCCTTTGTACCACTCCCACACCCTATCATAGATCTTAAAATGTTTTTTTAAATTAGAGCAGTTATAGGTTTACAGAAAAATCATGCAGAAACTAGAGGTCCGTATACCACCCTTTATCTATACCTTGCAATAGTGTGGTGTGTTTATTACAATTGAAGAAAGATTATTTTTATAATTGGACTATTAACCATAGATTTTTGCATATTCTTGGTGCCCAATGTGTATTTTTGCTGATTGATTATTCTTTAAAAAAAATGTTTTACTTTAAAATAATCAAAATTTACAGGAAAGTTGTAAAAATAATACAAAAATGATATGGAGAACTCCAATATACCCTCTACCCAGATATCCAGATTTACCAACTTTTAACATTTGCCACATTCGTTAAATCAGTCTATCATCTATGTACATCTATCATATCTATCTAATCTATCATCTTTCAATCTTTCTATCTGTCTCTACCATCTCTTTCTCTATATATCTATCATCTCTCTATCATTCTCTTTTATCAATCTACCCTTTGATTAATTTTTAACACATTTTTTAGTAAATGGTGAAAAAGATGTCTGAAGAATTGACCTATGGTGACTTGAGACCAAAGTTTAAAAAGAACTTAAAGTGTAGCACAAAGGTATGAGGGCAGACATCAGAAAGAACTTTATGATGGAAAGGGCTGGAGTCACTGAATGTTGAACAAAGGAGGCTGTGGAATTCACGATGTTGGGGAATCTCAGAATGACCCCTATTTGCCTGGGTCAAAGAAAGTACTATTTATCCTTAGGTGCAGGGGTGTGGATAAACTAAGCCGTGGAGGGCCCAGCTGGCCTGGCATCCATGACCGACGTGGGAGCTTTGTCATCTGGGTTGTTGAAGCAGAACAAAGAGGAGGGGGAGCGTTGTTTCACTTTCTTTGTTGGAGACTTCCTGCCCCTGATGCCCAGCACTTGAGCTGAAGAAGCAGCTACTGCAGAAAGAGGTTCTTTGAGGACAAAGTCATATAGGGTCAGGCTTCTTGGGCTGATGGGGCCTCTCAGGTCACCCCGCCTCTGCCTCTGCCCTTAGACACCAAAATACCCTAGATGGTGCCTGGCGTGTTATAGGCACTCAATAAATATTTGCTGAATGATTGAATGGATGTTACATAAATGGAGTGCTGCGGCTTATCCTGTCCCTGCAGGGTTCTAAGAATATCTCGCCATGTCTTGGACACCCATCCCAGGGCCTGGCTGTCCTTTATTGTTAGGGATTCCTTCAGCCCTCTCACCCCACCCTAAACAAGTCCAGAGGCCTCATGTCCTACCCATTGTGGTGCTAGAGCCCGTGGACATCCTGACCTGGTGTTTTATTTTATTTTATTTTTTTGTATACAAAATTATTTTATTGGAGACCAGGACTTTTTTTTTAAAGATTTATTTATTTTTTTAATACTACTCTCCAACCCGAGATGGTTCCCTCATCTGTCTGTTCGTGTCTCTGTGCTTGCTCGCTGTGTTTACTCATCTTCTCCAGGAGGCACAGGGACCCGAACTGGGACCTCTCACGTGGGAGGCAAGTGCCCCACTGCCTGAGCCATATCTGCTCCCACTGGCTGCATTGTTTGCTGGCTGTGGCGGCTGCGTCGTCTGCTGGTTGCGGCATATGCTCGTCTTCTTTAGGAGGCACTGGGAACTAAATCTGGGATTTCCCATGTAGGAGATGTTTTAAAACACTTTTTCTTTTGGATTCAGAAATTATTTAGAATAAGATGAGAAGGGACTGGGGTGAGGACCACAGAAAGGCCCCTGGGCTTTGGGCTTTCTGCAGTTAGGATTCCTGTTCAGAGCCCGTCCTGGGCTGTAGATGTATGGGGAGGGCAAGGGAGGCCACTACTGGACTTGCAGCACGCGGTGCTCCTGGGAGCCAGGAGCAGCAGGGCAAATTCCGGATCTGCCATGCACAAGCAGGCTAGCAAGCTCTTCCCCTGGGCCCTGGGTTCCCCATTCCTTCATCCACTCCACAATTGCTTCCTGAACCCCTACTGTGTGCCAGGCACTTAGACGATACAGCAGAGAACAAAACATTGTCTCAATCACAGGGCATATCTAGAGGAGGTGGCAAACAATGAATTAATAAGCCAGTGAACAACGAGGTACCCAATGTGCTGTCAGATGAGATGAGCACGATGAAGGTCACGGCAGGAAGTAGGGAGGTGACGGTGAAGCAGGGACCTGAATGACAGGGTGGAGAGGACCCTTAGAAAAGGTGCCGCAAGTGCAAAGGCTTTAGAGGGGAGGCTGTTTAGTACAGTCAAGATAAAGCCAGGAGGCTAGAGGGTCGAGGTGCCAAGAAGTAGCCGGGGCTAAAGCTACTCACTCATCTCATGAGTGAATTAGGAAGCTGTGGGAGCCCCAAGAGCAAGGGTGGGGCATGGTCTGACTTGTGTCTTAAAAGGGTAAGACAGCCTGGCCCAAGGTAGAGGTCAGAGGCCTCTTCCAGCTCTAGGCTACGTGCATCTGGCTTAGAATGGGAGGGGGTGGGGTAGTCCCCAAGCCAGATCCTGCCCGAGAGGCAGACTCTGAGCTGTGCCAGGACAGGCTAAAGGAACCTGCCCGCTCAGGTCTCGTCCTGTTGCGAAGCCAGCCTTAGCCTAAGAGCTCACTGCTGTGCAGGAACAGAGCTAGCTGAAAATCTCCCCCCACCCCTAAGCCATGGACCCATAGTGGGGAGTTAGAGACTAACCTGGCTTTAGAAGTTGGATGTCTCCTCCACTCCCAAAGGATAAATTCTTTCCTTTTAAAAAAATTCCTTCCTTTTCTCCCTTCCCTTTTCTTCCCCTCTTTGTTCATATTTCCCCCATGCCCGTCTTTTTTTTTGGGGTGGGGGGGGGGATTGAGTTTTATTTTATCTTATTTTATATTTTACTTTATTTTATTATTTTATTTTTTAAACAAATCTATTTTATTGAGACATATTAATAAAACATGCAATTTATCCAAAATGTTCAATCAGTGGTATTTGATATAATCACATGGTTGTGCATTCATCACTCCATCCCCATCTATACTCATTCTTCCATTTTGTTCACCTCTTTTCATTATCCATACCTCCCCATTACCACCCCCAAGTATTACTCAGTGTCTTCTAGAAGCCAGAAGCTTATCAAGCTAAAAAGGAATAAGATGGTATTCCTGGCCCATAGAAAAGTTAGGAAGTTTTCCTTGGGCCTCACCACTTCGAAAGTTGCAGAGTCTGCCTTTGCTGCCAGGTGGTCCGGCTCCAGAGTCCTCCTTGGTCACTTTTTCTTGCCTCCCCTTAGGTGCTGGGGTAAGACTTAAGAAGCAGGAAAACTTAAAGCACTTTGGGAACACAGAGGAGGGAGAGGCTGACCCAGCCTGGGATGATGGGACAGGACTGTCAGGGAGGTCCTCACAGAGGAGGGGACATTTGAAATAGGCTTTGGAGGGCGAGCAGGACTTTGCCAGGCAGACACGAGATAAGTTTGGGGGCAGGAAGTGCTGGGAAAAGCAAGAGGGCTGGGAAAATTCATGGTATTTTGGGGGAGTAACTAGTCAATTATCTAAATTAAATACCAAAAGGAATTACCTCAGTGGAAAAATCAGGCAAGCTGGTTGTTTGACCCAATCCTTTGGTTTTTATTTTGTTTTTAAGGAACTGCCCCTGAATAAACAGAATAAATATAGATAATTTTCAGGCAATAAGTGAGATTAAATATTTATATTATGTTCAGGTCAAAGGATAAATCAAATGGGGGAGAAGGGAGGAGAAGGTTGGGGTCAGGGAGAGGGAATTTCCTGTTTGGACAGAAGGGTGTCTGGTCAGCCGACAGCATTTAATCCCTGAAAAAAAAGTTTGGGAAGCCCTGTTGAAAGGACCCAAAACACAGCACTCGATTGGAAAACAACCTCTCAACTCTTCTTATTCCCTTTTCCTAGAAATGGTTCACTGTTAAGAGTATTAAGGCGAAGGAGGGCTTTAAAGAAAATAAATCCTGATTCATAATAATAATACCTGGTGTTTTTGCCACACCTTTCTCCCAAGGAGCTCAGATTGCTGGAGGGAAATGACGTCACTGATTCCTCACAACCTCATCCCTGCGTCTCTTGCCCCGGAACCCTCCCCTCCTGTCACACCCTGGAGAGGAGGAGGAAGCCCTGGTTCCAGCGTCTGGGATTGGGACGGGGGCTCCAGGCAGAATCTGCCCAGGATGCTCAGGCTGTGACTCCAGACTTGGGTCCCGGAGCTCTGGTGCCTTTGCTATCAGCCTTCAAGGTCACACAAGAACACCACACTAGAAATAAAGCAGCCTTCGCCTTTCCTAAACATCTCCAGAAAATAAAGCACTCTCACCTTTTTTGAAATGTTTCAAGCCCCAGTAGAGTGAGGAAGTTTTTTTTTTTTGATGCCGAACTCAGAGCTCTTCAATTGTAGTAGAGCCCCATTCTACTTGGTCTTGTCCACATTTGGCACAAAAAAGGTATCTTGTCCCTACCACATGAAGAAGCCCTCGAGCTTTCCCCTAACTGGCCAATTTTTACATTAGTTGGTTGGATTCTCCATCTTGCAAACCAGAAAGCCGGGCCTTCCTAAAGCAGATAGAGAGCAAATTCATGAACCCCACCAGCTAGAGGAGGTGGCCAGTGAATCGACAATTCCTTTTTGGGTACTCCATAGGTACAGAGCCCTGTCCTAGGTATTGTACAGGATGTGACTGATTGCTACGTGGCCCTGCCATCCAGACACTTTTGGGAGAGGGTAAAGCACATGCCCACAAAGTGTTCAAAAAGTTGATGCAAGGCAATGAGGAGAAATATTGCAAGGGATAATGAAAGTAATAGTAACTGTTACTAATAATAACAGCCTAATTTTATCAAGCACTTATTATGTTCAAGGCCTATTCTAAGTGCTTAATATCCATTAACATATTTCATCCTTCTCTCTTCTGAGGTGGGAACTGTTGTCCTGTTTTATAGAGGAAACGGCATAAAATGGCTCAGGAAACAGAGTCCTAGAGGTATCGGAAAAGTTGCCCAAGATCACAGAGGTAGTAAATGGAAGAATCCAGGATAAGAACCCAGACAATCTAATACAGAATATGAATGAGTAAATGCCAGTAGGGAGAGAAAAGCACTTTTATCCTGGCAGGATACTGGGTCAGTGTCTAAGCCCTGGAGAAGGTTGAAGAGTTATTGCACCTCAAACTCTGGATACCTGGCAGAGCTACTGTTCCTTCCTTTAACCTTAGTAGGATTAAAGACTCAGTCTCTCACCTATGTGTGGAAATATGTGGATGCTACTCTGAGGCAGAGTGTGGTCGAGAGAGCTGGGAGTCGGGGAACTGAGACCAAAGCTTCATCAGTCTCTGACTTGCATGTGCAGGCTTTGATTCCCATCTGGAAAATGAAAGGTGCTGGACTCCTGTCATGTCCAGCTCTAAATGTTGCCATTTTTATGCCTCTTGTATAAACACACGCTGCAAGGCACACAGATGGCTCAGTTCTGCTCAGTGCTGAGCAAGGTCCTGCGCCAAATGTTCATGGGTATTGACTTGCTGAGTAGTTTTGGGCATGCTGAGGACAGGAGCACTTCTGTGGCCTGGAGTGAGTGGGCAGGGCAGAATTCCTGGAGAAGGGAGGACTGGAGTGTGGAATATGCAGGGGAGGTCACTTAGGCACCCCGTCCCTGCCCTACAGATGATGCGTTAAGTGTCTAAGTTGGTTCCTTAGTCATCGGCTGGGCTAGGATGTGTTCTGTAGCAAGTACCAGAACATTTCCTTCCAGCCTGCTTAAAGTAGGGGATGTTTTGGCTTGGAGGGATGGACTTCAGGCATGGCTCAACTGGGACTCCAGTTCTCCATGGTTCTCTCAGCGTTGTCCTCAGGTTGGCGTTTCTCTTGGGTGTGGATAGCAACCTGCAGCAACCATGGCTGCGTGCTTCCTGGGCTTGTCCACCTGTCACCCACAAACCAAAGTGCTGTGCAGGACCAGGTATGTAATTCGTGGGGCCAGGTGCAAAATAAAAACACGGGGACCCTTGTTCAAAGGTTATTAAGAATTTCAAGAAGGTGACAGCAGTGCATGGAACCAACTGCAGGGCCCTCCTGAGTTCTGGCCCCATGCAACTGGAAGTTGACCCTGGTCCTGGACTTCACTCTCCTTGGGCCAACTCGAACCTATCACTAGGACTCCCAGGGGAGTGCCAGGGGCCAATTGGCTCAAATTTGGGTTACTGCTCTTCCCTGGCCCAATTCTTAGGGCAAATTGGCTGGGATCCTGATTGTTTAGAGCAATCAGGGCCCATCTTCTGAGCTGAGGGTTGGCCACACTCCACTTGACTTACAAGGGTGCTACAAAATGAAGGAGGGGAGGCAGCCCCTGTCCAGCACAGAGAGGTTTCCGCAGCTCTGTGTGCAGTTTCTGAGTGGCTGGATCAGACAGTATCTCCCGGCGGGGGGAGCATCTGGAGTGGACTTCGAACTCAGGCGCCAGCTTTTCCATTTTCCCCTCCCTTCCTCGTGCCCTGAGTAACTGAACTTCCCACTAGTGAGCAGGGAAGAGCAACGCTTTCAGACAGTGTGGTATTAGGAAAAGAACTCTGAATTTACATCAAGAAGCTTGCTCCTCAGCTCTGCACTTGGCTCTTTACCAGTTACATCATCTTGAACACTTACCTTCATATCATGATTACTGTTTTCTTTAAAGAACAATAACGCCTGCCCTCCCTATTTTACAAGGCTGGTGTCCAACCAGATAGGCTCCCTGGTGTGAAAATGCCTTTCAATCCGGCAAGGGTGACACACATGGAAAGGACTGCTGTTACATATTTTAAGGCATGGGAACACAGTATCTGCGGGCCTTAAATGACTCCTTATTTGCAAGTTTCCCTTAGATTTTAAGTGGGAAAGAAATGAATAGGAAGCAAAAGGAGAGATAGTTTGGGCAGGGGAATTTGAGGAGACCATGAAATGATTTTGAGCTTTGAAAACAAGGAAATAGGTGATAGGTATTATAGCTGAAGAATAGAATTTCTTGTTTAAAATAATAGTTTCAAGTGGAAATCATTCTAGTTTTTAAATTTTATCTTATTTTTTGTTTTAAACTGATATACAAAGCGACCTCCAGGTCTCCCATCAGGGTCTCTACCTCATTCTCTCCTTTCTTCCATCACACCATCCTCCCAAAATAATTCCTAAGCTGTTCCAACTACCTCTCCAGGCACTTCTCTGGCACCTAGGCTTGGATTTCCTCTAGGAAGCCTGGAAAAGAATCTCCAGTCTCCAATACTTGATAGTCAAGGGTAAAGAGAATGGAACTAAGTTTCAACAGGTTCCTGGAACTCAAGCCTCTCATTTACGACCTCCTCCTACTGGAGATTTCAGCACCCATCATTCTTGACAGCTGCTTGCATGGGGAGACCTTTTTCCAAACGTGTAAATCCCAGGTGCTCCAAGAGAGGGAGGGCAACTTACCTGCAGCAGTATATCAACATGTTAGATGCCCATCTTGACAGCCTTACCTGCAACCTCCAATACACATCTACACCCAAGTTAGACATCACTCATTAAACCTGACATTGGTCGTTCCAATGCCCGGCATGCCCCACCCCCTGATCACCACACCAACATGAAACAGCACAATTTTGTACTATCTCACACCGAAAAGACACATTTTTGAACCTTCCAGCACCCTTGATTGTCCTGAAACACGAATTCTTGTAGAACTAGAAAGAACATGTAAACATGTTACCTAGCTTATTCTCCTATTTCCAGTCGATGCTTTATGCAAATAATCTCAAGGAAGGGTTTGTAAAGGAAAGTGCCACAGAAGAACACTTTGTAGCATTTTTGAATCACCTGCTCCAGTTCCTTTGCATGCTGACAGTGTGGTAGAGCTCCATAATTACAAGGGACATCTATGTATTTGCTGCTCAGCATTCATTTTCTTTTATCCTGATAACAGCTCCCTGATTTCTTTTGGAGAAATTACCCTTGGGTGCAGTCTTGGTCAAAATAAAGGTATCCTGGCAGCAGACTTGGCCCAGTGGTTAGGGCGTCCGTCTACCACATGGGAGGTCCGCGGTTCAAACCCCAGGCCTCCTTGACCCGTGTGGAGCTTGCCCATGCGCAGTGCTGATGTGCGTCAAGGAGTGCCGTGCCACACAGGGGTGCCCCCACGTAGGGGAGCCCCACGCGCAAGGAGTGTGCCCCGTAAGGAGAGCCGCCCAGTGCAAAAGAAAGTGCAGCCTGCCCAGGAATGGTGCCGCACACACGGAGAGCTGACACAACAAGATGATGCAACAAAAAGAAACACAGATTTCTGTGCTGCTGATAACAACAGAAGCAGACAAAGAAGATGCAGCAAATAGACACAGAGAACAGACAACCAGGGTGGGGGAGAAGGGGAGAGAAATAAATAAAAAAAAAAAAAAAAAAAAAGAAAATGTTAAAAAATAAATAAATAAAGGTATCCTGTCCTTATCTAACCAAGACCCAAGCTTTGCCTGCTGGATTTTGTCTTCTGGGAATTCGTTGAAGTGAATGAGCAGGATGTGTTCCCAAGTGGGATCCTGCTCCTGCTGGGCTTTTGTTCTGGCTGGCAGGTGCTTGACATTTGCTGTGGATCCAGCCTATCCCAACCTTGCTCCGGTTTCTCTCTGATTCCGTGAGACCCCAAGGTAATATTCAGCCCCCAGGTGGGGTTTGTTTTGGTTTGTTCAGTTTGGCTTTTATTATTCGTTTGCTCAAGTCTGCAGTGGTAATTCTGTTGTCTCCTAACTTTACGATGCTTAGACTTTTCCTGGATGAGCATATTCACACCTGTGGCTTTAACATACCATCCATATAAATTGAGATTTATAAATCTGATCTTGGGAAGTGGACTTGGCCCAGTGGTTAGGGCATCCGTCTACCACATGGAAGGTCCGCGGTTCAAACCCTGGGCCTCCTTGACCCGTGTGGAGCTGGCTCATGTGCAGTGCTGATGTGCACAAGGAGTGCCCTGCCACGCAGGGGTGCCCCTGCATAGGCGAGCCCCACGTGCAAGAAGTGTGTCCCATAAGGAGAGCCGCCCAGCATGAAAGAAAGTTCAGCCTGCCCCAGAATGACGCCACACACACAGAGAGCTGACACAACAAGATGACGCAGCAAAAAGAAACACAGATTCCAGAGCCACTGACAACAACAGAAGTGGACAAAGAAGAACATGCAGCAAATGGACACAGAGAACAGACAACTGGGGGGGGGGGGGGAGAGAAAGAAAAATAAATAAATAAATCTTTAAAAAAAACCCCAATCTGATCTTATTTCCTTGACCCTTTAGCCCATTTCCAGATCCATAAATCCAACTGGACTAGACTTCTCTGCCAGGATGTACACTGATGCTTTATCACTAGGGATGATTTTTTCCCTCCTTGCTCCCCTCCTCCCTTCCATTATTACCTCTAAACTCAGGAAATTCAGAAATGGGCTGTAATTCTATTGGGACGGGGACAGGTAGGGGCAGGTCTAGTAACAAGACAAGAATTATGAGGATGATTACTACTAACTAAATTTTTGGGTGTGTTTTAGGTTTTAAATACTTGTGAAGTGCTTTACATGGATCATCTCATTTAACCCCCATAAGAACCTTATGAGGTTGGCACTATTATCTCCATTTTACAGATGAGGAAACTGAGGTTAGAAAAGATAATTATTTATCTTCTTATTATAGCTTTAAATCAGGGAAAGGGTGGGATATAAAGTTAGACAATCTTAGCTAAAGCCCACTGTTCTAAGATGGGTGGTGGAATGGAGGGACATCTCAGTACGACCCCCAACCCATCCATACCATAGGCTGACATTTTCTGGGCTCTGACCCTGGATATATAAATTCTTTTTTTTCCCTTTAGTTTTTTTTTTCTTCTTTTTTTCTTATCTTTTTTTCCTTCTTTTATTATTATTTTTAAAGATACATAGATCATGTCAAATGTTACATTAAAAAAATATAACATGTTCCCATATCCCATATACCTCACTCCCCACACCCCCCTATAAATTCTTAATTTTGCCAGCCTTCCCCTTCATCTCTTCAGTCTTCCTCACCCAGTGTGACTGCATAGTGGTTCCTCAAGCCCTGCTAAGAAACCTTGGAAGGCCCTACCTGGGAAAAACCCTGTCAAGCCTTTCCCAAGTAGTCACCTATCTCTCCCTCCACCCCCTCCCCCCCGCCCCAGATCCAGAGCTGGGTGAGTGTGCTTTCTGAAGGTCTAGGTTGGTGTGGGAGCTCTGGGTCCCCATCCTTCAGCCCTGACAGCTGAAGGTGGGGCCTCCCCTCAGGTGGGTGTGTTCCCAGGTGACGTGAAACCCTGGCCTTGCTGTGTACCTGGAGCCTGGAACAGGCCTCCAGTTCCCAGTTACAAATACATTCATCTTTCATGGGTTCCGCTTCTGCTAAGTGCAAAGGCCGTGTGTACCTGGAGTTCAGGTTTGACTCCACATCAGTCCTGTGTGCTTCTCTCTACCCATCTGACACTTTACTGGCAACAGTAATCACAGGATCAGATGCAGTGGTAGTCCTAGATGAGGCTCCAGCGAGAGATCATCTAACCTGATGTTTCTCCTTTTCCCATGAGGAAATGGAGCCCTAAGAAGGGTTAGAGGTTTTATCAAGGTCACAGAGTTAGTGGTGATTTGACTTGTTTGGAGCATCAGCTGAAATGAGTGGGTTCTCCTGATGAGAGGTTGAAGCTCTAGTGGATGTTAGAGAGGGCGGAACTGAGGCCCGTGACCTTTACTGATTGGGTACCAACCAGGTTCTATGTCCCAGAACCATTCAGGAGTACCTGTTTCTCATGAGACTGATATTTCTAGGGAGGTTTGCTTAGTATCTTTCTGAGGATCTGTCAATAGCATGGGTCCTTTGCAGAGCCAGTGAGATCTCCAATCATGGGTGAGTCAGATAGAGCTTGGAGAGTCAACAGATGGTGAGATTGTGGGAAGGATTTGCATGTGGGCTGGGGAGGGGACCCATCAACACCCCAAATTCTACTGGCCTCTCTGAGCTAGGACTGGAATCCAAACCTGGAGATTTTTGTTGTCATCATTTGTTTTTCAAATTTTAATAAAGGCTTGTTGCCTCTGCTCAGTCCATTAGGGTCATCAGAAGTCCCTGTGGCCATCCCTCTGCCTCTTCACCCATCCAAAGCTAGTAGAAATCTACCATGTGGGGAAGTAGCTCCAAGGAAGCCAATTCAGTCTCTCTGAAACCCTGCAATTTGGTTTCCAGTGACTTACAGCATGGAAGTCCTTGGAAATACCCTCCTTAGGGGCAGTTTTAATTCTTTCCTTCTTTGTTGGTCATCTGTGAGAAAGAAAATCCAATTAATTAATTAATTCATCAAACATTTATTGAGCACTTGCTATGTAACACGAACTAAGTGAAGGACGTAGAGAGATGAACAAGTCTGCAGACTGCTAGGCAGTGGTGCCGTGTTTCTGATTCAGAAGGTCACTTGGCCCCACCTGTCTCTCACCCAAACACAGGATTCACTACAGCTCTGGTCCACACACAGGATTTGACTATATTTGGGGGTCACTGCCTCCCACGTTCTTTTCTTTCCAGGGGGCTACTCTGGGGAGGAGAGCAGTATGTCCAAGCATTGGTGGTGGGGGGGTGACCTCAGGGTCCCTGGAGAGATCCCCCCTCATCTGATAGTTCCCAGCTTGCTTACTGATGAAAAATCTCTCTCCTTCCCTTTAGGGATTTAGTATGTATTAAAATGTAAATCTTTTTAAGAGAGATCGCATATACACTCTGATTGGTTGTAATCCACAGTTATAAGATCTTTTTCTTTTTTTCCTTTTATTTTCATGCAATTCTAAAAGTAGTCCCTGATCACTACAGAAAACGTGGAATACATAGAAAATGCATAAGGAAGAAAACAAGAATCGTTCGTTGTCTCATAACCCAGAGACTAATGCAGTTGAGGTTTGGCACTATTTTCTAACAGGCATGTTTCTTAGTTTACTGAGAAGCATAGTACTGTTGAGGATAAAAGCAAAGTCTCTGAGCTAGGTGCTAAGCCAGCTACTAGCTCTGTTATCTTATACAAAGTACTAACTTCTCTCTGCCTTTTGCTGCTTCTGTAAAATGAGGAGGATCACAGTACCTCTGCTATAAGTCTGTTGTGAAGGATTTAGTGAGTAAATACACGTGACGTGCTTAGAGCAGTGCCTGGTACATAGTGCTCAATTAATGATAGCTGTTATTATTTTTTGGTCATCATCATTGTTGTGTAACTCATAAAAATCTAAGCCACCACCTTGGACTGCTTTGGGTACTTGTTCGGTGCCAACTGGAGGATGGTCATTGCAGTCCCCAAGTCCCCTCCAATTCCCAAAGCATTGCTGAGCAATGAAGATAGTCTCAGATTTCTTGGAAGGTGATGGAAATGTTTACTCATATTCTTTGCACACCTGTGTGCTTTCTCCAAAGCTTTAATCCTGGTGGAAATTGCCTCATTCTCTCTTCTCACTCCTTCCCAACAATCTCTTCCTATGTCTCTCCAGCCACATGGTACTTAAGTCCTTCCCATACCTCCTCAGAATCCCACCAGCTTGCAGAGCTAGCAGGTGAGCTTAGCAGAACTGAAGAGCTAAGCCCTGCCACGTACACCTCTGTGAGCCTTATTCTAGCCAGCCAGGAATGTATCTGGTTACGCACATGCACAAACCCAGATCTCCACACCTAGATAGACACCGAAAGAGCTGGATTCATGCTTTATATGCTGTTTGGTGCCTTACTTTTTTTACTTACCAAAAATTGTAAGCACTTACTGTTATATTATGGCTCATCCATAGAGTGGAATACTACACAGTCATTATAATACTTACACATATTTGGAATGCAGTTTTATGTTTGTTTTCAAAAGGAAGGAATCTTGAGGCAGCAAGTACTGGAGGTGAAGGGTTAGGCATGAAGGCTGGCAGGAAAGCAGCCTCCCACCCCAGCACTTACAGCCCTCTGGTCTCTAGCTCGCACACCTGCCTTCCCACCGTTATTCCTCCTTCCTGAGCTCTCTTGAGGCCATCAACTGGAACATGCCTTCCCATCCTTCTCCTTCATTATTCTTTCCTCTTCTACCACCCTTATTATTTGGTGCCCCTCCAGGTTCTTGCCTGGACCCTCTCTCTTCTCCTATCTCCTATCTGTCTGGTTCTCCAGGGCCACCTCCTCTACTCCAGAGTCTTTAGTCCCCACTCCTATATCAGAGGTTCTCAAAATTTTTTCATCGACCAAGATCCCTTCCCTGACCTCCATTCCATTGTCTAACATCTCCATGAGCCTATCTCCGAGGACCAAATCAAGCTCAACATGTCCAAAGGGGAATTCATACTTTCTGCCCTCAACCCACCCTCCCTGGGGTGCTCTGTTTCAGTAGGTGCCTTTACCCTCCACCCTCTTCTCAAGCCAGAGACCATCCCATGCTTTCTTCTTGCATGGCCAATTGGTGTAGTAGGTTTTTCATACAATTAAATGTATTCAATCACAACCACTACCCTTTATTTTAAAATATTTTTCCCTATGTTTTTTTTTTGCCAATTATTTATGAATATTTTCATGTTTTATTTATCTTTTAATACCTTTTTTGTCTTTATTTATTTTTTTTAATATTACATTAAAAAAATATGAGGTCCTCATATACCTCCCACCCCCTCACCCCACTCCTCCCCCTATAACAACAATCTCCTCCATAATCATGAGACATTCATTGCATTTGGTGAATACGTCTCTGAGCACCGCTGCACCTCATGGTCAATGGTCCACATCATAGCCCACACTCTCCCACGTTCCATCCAGTGGGCCATGGGAGGACATACAATGTCCAGTAACTGTGTTTTTGATCTCAAAATGGCCTTTGTTTTATGAAATGTAGGTGGTGGTTTATGGTGGTCATTTTCATCATACAGAAAAGTGAAATATCCTCCAAAGTGTGGGGCCAACATGGGAATATCAACTCCTTGCTTTCCAAGTATAACGTATAATTTGATGTATCACCTTAGCTAGGTTAGGGTGTCCGTTTTTTTCATCAAATAAGCCCTGGCCTGATTGTTCCTGTGAGGGTATTTTGTAGATGCACTTGTGTCTAAAATCAGTTGGTCACATCTACAGTCCACCATGGAGATTTCCCTTAGCAATGAGGGGAATCTCCTCATCCAATCAGCTGGAGGTCTTAAAAGCCAGAACGGAGGATTTCAGAAGTCAGAAAGAAAAATTTCTGCCTCAGTTGCAGTCAGCTAGCTTCCCCTGGGGAATTTGGAGTCAACTTCAACATCACTTTCATCAGAGTTTCTAGCTTACAGCCTGCCCTGTGGAATTCGGACTTGCCGGCACCCACAGTCACATGAGCCAATTCCTTATAATAAATTTCTCTATATGCAGATATATATCCTACTGGTTCTGCTTCTCTGGAGAACCCTGACTGATATACAAGTAAATGCGGTATCAGTTAGGGGGAGCTTAGCACGGTGAGTACCAGAGAATCCAACTCAAAGTGAATCAAACAGTAAGGAAGTTTATCCTCTCATGATACTGGAATAGCAGAGGTAAGGTGGCTTCGGAAAGATTTCATCAGCACCCAATGCCATCATCGAAGCCCAGGGTCCTTCCCTCGCCACGCTGCCATCTGCAGCAGCAATGTTTTTCCTCATGGTTGCAAGAAGCTGCCAGCGGCAATGGGCACAAAAAGCTTTCTGTTCCCATCCAACAGAAGGAATTCTTCCTACAGACATGGAATATATGTCCTTCCCTGATCTAATCTGATTAGGCTAATTTGAATCACTTGGATGATCAATAGCTGTCACCAGATTAAACCAATGGTTCTTAAATGTTTTTGTTTCGAGACCCTTTAAAATTCAAAAAATTATCAAGGTCCCAAAGAGCTTTTGTTTATGTGGGTTGTAGCTATTGATAATTACCATATTAGAAATTAAACCTGGGAATTTAAAAAAATATATTTATCAGGGTGGCGGACTTGGCCCAGTGGTTCTGTATGATCTGTACGCCACTGCATTAAATGATCCTGGGCAGTTTCTCTAAACATGGGGTACCATCAAATAGGAAGAAATGGGGGAGAAGAAGAGGGAGTGGCAGGGACTTTTGAGGCTCCACCATATAGGCGAACTGCCACATATAGATGTTCTAGTGCAGACAGAGAGAGAGGCAGATTAGAATATATGGATGTCATGGAATTCTTGGACCTACTGCATCCTTTGGGAACCGGGCCCTGGGAGCCATATCCTTTTCCCTTCCAGGTTCCCCATCCCCCACTCCTCCACATCTCTAGTTCTCTTCTTTTTAAACCAAACTCAATGTCTAGATGAACTGACTCATGGCGATAGCTGGGGAAGTTTGTCCCACTGTCTGACATGGGGATGATTAAACTTCAAAGCCCTCGGGCCTTTGTCTCAACTATTCATACTGCCAAATTGAGAAGGAAGAGGGAAAGGGCATGCGTGAGAGGTACCTGTTGTCACCTTCTCCTCTGACAGCAATTGTGCTGGACTCTAGTTCACCATTTACTGTCAGGACTTTTGATGGATCTTGCAGATTATTTTGTGTGCAAAGAATGCAAACCCTGTAGAAAGATCACATTACATGCTTTTTTTTTTTTTTTTTTTTTAAGATTTATTTATTTATTTTATTTCCCCCCCTCCCCTGGTTGTCTGTTCTTGGTGTCTATTTGCTGCGTCTTGTTTCTTTGTCCGCTTCTGTTGTCGTCAGCGGCACGGGAAGTGTGGGCGGCGCCATTCCTGGGCAGGCTGCTCCCTCTTTTCACGCTGGGCGGCTTTCCTCACGGGCGCACTCCTTGCGCGTGGGGCTCCCCCACGCGGGGGACACCCTTGCGTGGCACGGCACTACTTGCGCGCATCAGCGCTGCGCATGGCCAGCTCCACACGGGTCAAGGAGGCCCGGGGTTTGAACCGCGGACCTCCCATATGGTAGACGGACGCCCTAACCGCTGGGCCAAGTCCGTTTCCCACATTACATGCTTTTTGAAAAGAGTGTTCTTGCCTGTACAAAATGAGTTTGGTGTCAAGGGGCAAAAATTGGTGGCTTTTAAAATACGACGGTCTGTGGCAGGCATTGCTGGGGAGAGCTGGAGTGACTACATGCACATTTGCAGATATTTCTTCAGCTGGACATCTCCAAAGTGAAGGTTGTACAGCAACTGAAAAAGTTTTGGCTGATTTTTTCTTTCTTCCTTGTGGGTGGGTAGATAGGTAGAAGAGGAAGCAGGGACTTAAAAAGACAAATTGGACTTTTCTGTAATAAATTGCAAGTCAGACACAAAAGATCTTTCTTGTTAGAAAGAGACTAAAGCTAGATAAGAACTCCTCATGCTTTAAAAAATGTTTTTTAAAACAAAAAACTGTTATGAAGACACAAAGCACATTTGACTTGGGATGAGCTCTGGAGACTTTATATATTTTTTATTTTATTTTTTGTTTTCATTATTTTCAAAAATTTTTTCTGAGACTGTGTTTGGATAATCAAAAATAGTTTAATTTATTCAATCTTAGAATAAAACTAAGGCTGTATTCAGCAATAGTTGAAATCAGTAGAAGGTCAGATGGGTCAGATATGCCCATTTCTATTTAGGTGTTTGCATCTATTTGTTTATTTTTACATTGCACTTTAAATGATGGATGCCTTTTAATTTCAAAAGCCATAATTGTCATGATTATTTTATCATAGTTTTTGATTTACAAAAGTCTGAGGAGTGGAAAATGCATGTTGTAGTCTTCATTGGTTGCTTCTTCACTCTCAGGGGTCCTTAAGCCAAAGAGAGAGTCCCTTAGTGAACTAGAATAAACCCACAGGATAATTATTTTCTATGCAACCAATGCAACATGTTTCTTTCCCTTGTAAGAATGCTGAAAAGATGCCACAAAACTAAACCAATTAGGATAATAAGGGAAGAAAGAGGAGATTAAATTTACTTCCATTTGATTTAATTTATTAATTTCTCAGGGAAGAAGGATTTCCTTGCTGTTGACCTTTGTGTTTTTAACCCACAAGCCCCTGCTGCTTTCTAGATGTGGCTTTAATTCACACTCTCTATCTGCTAGGCGTTTTTGGTTGACTCAAAATCCTCTGTCCTTAGAAAATAGGTTTGAGGAATTAGAGTCAATGAACGAGTTATCAACCAACAAATATGTTTTGTGTCCCCACTCCATGGTAGACATTTCTACAGTCTGGAGATTCAGGGTGAGCTGGTGAGAGCCCCTGCCCTCAAAAAGCTGACATGCTAATTGGAGAAAATAGGTAATAAACCTGTGAAAATAATTTTAGTGCAATAATTTCAAGTATTTGTAAGTGCTGTGATGAAGTTAGAATAGGGAAGGGTGATATAGAAAGTCACTTTCCAGCAGATAGGACAGCAAGGGCAAAGGCCCTGGGGAAGGGGCCCCCTTAATGTGTTTGAAAGAGAACTGAGTCCTGCATAAGTGAGGGTTAGGTTGGGCTAAAGGAGTGGTAGCCACAGCTCTTTTCCATTCACTGTTTGATCTTGGCAATGACCAATGCAGCCAAAACCTTCCAAATTTTCTCTGCCTGGTGAACTGAGGAAGCTTATTATAAAGGAAAACACCAGCAGAGTAGGTGTAGGTCAGTGGTTGAGCACCTGGGTTCAATTCTCGGTATGTCCTGAAAAAAAAAAAAAAAAAGGACAATACCAAAAAGGGATTCCTTGAATCTCATGCCTTGTTCTACTCATGGTACAGGCCACATGATAAGGAAGTTGATGTCTCCTCCTTCCTGGCACCTTAGGGATAGAATTTTCTCAGTAGGTTCAGGCCTTCGTTCAACCATAATTAAGTAATTAATATATTATAAAAAAATAAATAATTTTGGGAAGGGAAGGGTCAGCTCTGGAGGCTCTCCCACTTCTAGCTGCAGTCAATGGAATCCACTCCAGCCAGAGGAAGTTAAAGGGATTTAATTAAGAGGTAGAAACAGTGGAATCTAAACCCCCTCTTGATGAAGACGGGGACTGGACATAGCCATCCCAGGTCCACAAGATGGAGGAATAGAGTATGGTTTAAAGTGGACTTACTGGTGTTCTGCTGGGGAACTACTGTGATTAGTAAGGGAAGAAATTGTAGTAGTGATGAGGAGAGGGTGGCCACAGTGGCTGTTGATGGTCGGGATAGGAAAGAAGAGATATGGTGTGAGGGCATTTTCAGGATTTGGAGTTGTCCTAGGTGGTGCTGCAGGGACAGATGCTGGACGTTGTGTGTCCTGTCGTGGCCGACTGAGTGGAGTAGGGGAGAGTGTGGACTACAATGTGGACCACTGTCCATGTGCTGTAGCACGTATGTGCCACAGTGATGGAAGAGTTTGTTGATGTGGGAGGGGTGGTGTGGGTCGGGTGGGGGGTATATGGGGACCTTATATTTTTTGAATGTAACATTTAAAAGAAAATAAAGGAGAAGAAGAAAAAAAGAGGTAGAAACAAATCATGGATCAATTGGGAGGACTGAAGAAAACAATTCTAGGTTGAGTTTCTGGAAATGATTCCCCAAACCTTGCAGAACTGGGTCTCCAGAGGAGCTGCTATCTCTTCTGTGATCAGAGAGCTGCCTGCTGTCCAAGGCCCATCCACAGCTGTCTGCTCCAGCTCCACCCACCTTTGTCCCACTCTACTCCACTTAAGTGGGCATCCCATACTGGTCCTCTCTTCCCTCGTAACTTGATTCCAAATCAAAGTCTTGAATGAGTGTACTTGCTTAATAGGTCCTGAATCACCTGAGCTGCCTGGACATCTGGGAAATGTAGTTTTTTTTTTTTTTCTTTTTTTTTTTTATTGACTTTGTAATAATATTACATCAAAAATATATATGTGAGGTCCCATTCAACCCCGCTCCCCCACCCCCCCCTCTCCCCCCCCAACAACACTCGTTCCCATCATCATGACACATCCATTGGATTTGGTAAGTACATCTTTGGGCACCTCTGCACCTCATAGTCAATGGTCCACATCATGGCCCATACTCTCCTCCATTCCATCCAGTGGGTGGGAAATGTAGTTTTTTGGTTTCTAGCCTCTGCAGTAGGGGAAGGACTGTTAGCAGCTAGATGGGTGCTGCGCCAGGCAATCTACTGAACCTGCTACCCCAACTAGGCTTGCATTTTCACTACTTACATTCTGAATATTGGAGCTCATTCTCGGTAACCCCAGCAGTTTTTCTTTCTTGAACACTCAGGCTGGGACAGCTGTAAAACCACAAGCAATTTTCCTTTTCAGATCCTGCACACAGGGGTGTGTACTCCTAGGCAAGATTTAACCAGGTTTAACCTGGCTAGGGTTTGCAGGTGCTTGGAAGAAAAGCTAATCAAAAGAGCTGACATTTAGACTCAAAGCCTCAAGAGTGGTTGGACCAAGTTGTTTTTGCTCAATTTTATAGCTATAGTGTTAACACAGAGCTTGACATGTAGTAGGCACTCAATAAATATTTACTAAATAAATTTAAGAAATAGGGTGAGGATCCTTTTGACATTAAATACTGAGCAAATTCATTTGAGCTTATGCTTATTTAACAAGTGCTAATAATGTTTGATACGTGCCAGGCATGGCTCTAAGTGCTTCACAAATATTAACTCATTTAATTCTTATAAACTACTCTATGAGAAGTATACTATTATATGTTCCATTTTAAAACTCAGGCACAGAGAAGTCATGTTAATTGCCCACGGTCACACAGAGAAGTGGAGCTAGGTGTCCAATGGTCTGTGTTGCTCCAAATATCTTCTGCTGTTATAGGACTCACCTATTATTGATTTGGCCCTCATTTGATATTTTGAAAATTAATATGCATCATAATAAACGTAGGCTTAGTATGATAAATACGCTGAAATCCATTGGTCCTTATTTCCTCCTCCCACTGCTCTGGCCTTTTGCTCTTTTCCTCCGGGCCTTGCTTGCCCATGTCCCTTTTCCCTTGCTCTTTTTGTGCTGGACTTGGTTTTGGTGCTATTTTATTACCCAGATGGGCCAGGTGCGACCCTCTGGTGTCCTGCTGAGCCCCAGGAGGCTGGGCCTGCCTAAGTGACTCCCCCATCCAGTGTGGCAGTTGGCTTGGCACAGCAGCCACAGTCCTCTTAGTTCAGTTCTGAGTTAGAGACCTCTGACCGCCCTGACGGCTGAAGCTTCCCAGAGCTTTGTGGTTTCTTCTGGAAATGCTGGAGAGACCACGACAGCAGTACAGAGCATCCTGTCCCCCCACTGCCCACCAGGTCCGGCTGCCAACCTTCTCCTTGGCCAGTTTATTTTAGGGTAATGGGTGCCTTGGAAAAGCAGAGATGGCGTGTTATCAAAACTCTTCTGGCCCAGGAGAGTACGGTATTTACAAATGCACTGGAGAACTTGATCTTTTTTACAGGAGAAGTATGGCTTATTTGCACAAAACAACAGAGACTCTGCTGGCATTCTTGCAGATAAGCTGGGCCGTGGGGAAAGTATCTTTGCCAGCACAAACAACAGGGTGGAACTGGTAGGGCCAGGGAGGAAGGATGTGCTGTTTCTTCAGAATTCATTCTGTCCATCCCCCTGCATCCAAGCAGGTCAGACCATTTCCAAGCACAGATGGCTCTCTTAAGGTACCTTCCCTTCTTATACCTCCCTGCTCTCCTGCTTCTCCCCGTCTGCTTGCCATGGAAGTCTAGGACAATATACTTCAGATGTAGGGGGAAAGATAACTTGCATGAATCTGCTGCCCTGATAAAGGGTTTCCCACACTGTGCCACCATCGAGGCACCCTATGCCCAGCTTTGGCAAAGTTGCTGCCAAGGATGCCCAGTGGGTTCTGAGCCATTTACCTCTTGACTTTCCTCTTTTTGTGTCATCAAACTACATATGCTGCTCTGTTCCTTTGGAGTATATTTTTCATCTGGATTTTCTTTTTCTCTCTTTGGTATTTCGCTTATGTGGTGAGTCCACATTTATATTTGCAGAAATGCCAAAATGCCACCAGGGGAAGCTCTGCTGGTATAGAGGTCACCCCCGTATCTCAGGCTTGGCTGCAGTGCCATGCTGAGGTTTCAGCAGCCAGAGCTGAGCTCACAGCAGGACCACCCTTCTCCCTTCTCGGTTCTTTCTTTGCCCCAGATCCTGGAGTCCTGGTCCCGGTGGCTTGAAGTCGCCCAGAAAGGAGGAGGGGGCCTGCTTAGAAAAGAATAAGGCCACTTCCCCTTCACCCCCTCCTCAATCCAACCCAGAGTTTCCCCCAGACTTGGGACTTGTCTCCTTTCTTAGAACCTGACTGATCTTTTTTCTTTCTTCTTTTTTTTCTTTTTTTAATAACTCTGCTTGGGGCTTCTATTTTATTCTATTTATTCATTTATTATTATCATTTAAAAAAAATTTATTTCTCCCTCCAACCCCCACCCCCACCCCCGTTGTTTTCGCTTTCTGTCTGCTCTCTGTGTCCATTTATTATGTATTTTTCTGTGTCTGCTTGTCTTCTCTTTAGGCAGCACCAGGAACTGATCCTGGGACCTTTTAGGGTGTTAGAACGGTGCTCAATCTCTTGTGCCACCTCAGACTCCCTGGTCTGCTGCTTCTCTTATTGTCTTTCTGCTGTGTCTCTTTTTGTTGTGTCATCTTGCTGTGCCAGCTCTCTGTGTGGGCCAGTACTCCTGTGCGGGGCAACACTCTGCATGGGCCAGCTCACCGCATGGGCCAGCTTGCCATCACAAGGAGGCCCTGGGAATCAAACCCTGGACCTCCTATATGGAAGACAGGAGCCCAATCGCTTGAGCCACATCCATTTCCCTGACTGATCTTCATAGTCTTAGAGCTAGACGTGGGTTCGTAGATTAGATGGTAGAATTTAGAGATGGGCTGCCTGGCTGCCAGCCTCCCTTCTACTGGGCTGATATTGCAGTATTCTAGGATGGTTGAAACCATGGACTTTGGAATCATACAGAACTGGGTTGGAATTATGCCTTTGCCAGTTACTAGCTGTGTGGCTTTGGACAATCCCTCTAAGTCTTAGTTTGTCATCTTAAACAAGATCATGATACCTACCCCTTAAGATTGTTAGGAGAATTAACTTAGGGCATGAATGTAAAATGTTTTAATTATGATGATGATGATGATGTTAATAATGATGATCGTGATGTTAAGAGCTATTGTGTCAGAAAGAACTGGCAACTTTCCCATCTCTATTTCCCCTCTAATAGAGCAGTATTTATCAAATTTTTTTGTCATTATCACTCCCTTAAAGAACCTTCTAGGTATTTATTTCCTAATTATTCCCCCTCTCTCCTCATATATTGCATGTCCTATTATGTACTGTGACTCTTTGGAGCACCACAAATCATTGTGATATCTAAATTTTTTTATTCCCCAAGATACAATTTTTGCCTCTACTGAGAATGCATGTATTGGAGAGAGGCTGTAATTGGGGGAATGGTACAGATTATTGTTAAAATATTTTCATTAGAAGGAGCAGGAGGTAAAACCCAGCATAGCCCTTTTGGGGAATAGCTGCCTACAGGAGCGAACTCCAAAGAAACCAAATGCTTATCATACAAAGTAGATACCCATTGGCCAGCAGGGTGGGGCCAGAGCCTTGGCACTAGAGAAAATACTCTTTGCCCATTGTGGCTTAAACTATACCTTTTCCTCCCTTCCCCCATTAACGTGTGTCTTTGGGATAGCTCTCAGGGATAGGTGATTTGGAGGATCTACATTTGCTCCTCTCCTGGTGTCTTTGAGCCTGGATGATGACCAACATACTGATGTTGACCAGCATACTGGCTGACATCTTTAGCTCCATATGAGACTGCAAAACTTTGAGTCCATTTGGGGAGCTGAGACTTCTTCAAATGGAAAGGGAAGGAAGATTGCTGAAAAATGGGAGTAATGCTTAGATGGAGAGGCTTGAAGAAGGTACATGTAATGAGCTGAGTGCAGATGGGTCAACTTAGAGGTGAGGCAAGGCTGCCTTTACAGCTTCGTAGGCTGTGCCCTGTACAACTCCAGGGTGAGCTGTCATGTTGACTCTGACATGAATGCTGCTCCCAGGAATTATGCACTATGGTAGCCCTGCACAAATGACCCCTTCCTTGTTAAAGCCCTAAGTCTAGAACCTTCCATGGGGAATTGCCAGAGTGCTTGAGAACTTTGTCCAGCCTAAATGATCATCTCTTTTTCAGTTTTAACTCTTCAGCAAAAAACTTGTATATAACTGTAGTTTTGTGTGTTATTCTTCTGGTGGCTGAGGGGGTAGGAGTGGGGTTGTCCTATCTCAACTCCTCCTGAGTTCCAGTGGAGAAAGGGTGATGGTCTCCTGGGGGGCATATGGCTCTAAAGTCTTGGGTGACCAGAAGATGGTCCCAGTTAAAGCCCGTGGCAGAGTATCCTAGAAAAGACATGTAAGAAATGCCATTTCATCAAGCCCTGCAAATGCCCGCCATCTTGAGAAGGAATGCAGGGTCTGGGGGTAACTTCTGGTTAGCACTCCCCTTTGCTGAGGGCTTGGTGTATAGGAGGCAGGCTGTTAAGTATTTAGATTTATAATCTCGATCCATAATGAAGAAGATGATGATACCTATCATTTGGCTTCTTTTTTTTCCTTCCAATTTTCCAGGCTGGGTTGACAATATTATGTCTTGGGTCCTTCTAGCTCTGACATCCTAAGGAATCTGCCTGAGAGAAGTTATTAGTCAGTTCTGCCTCAGTGTGGTTGAATGCATTACCATCTTCCCTGAGAGTAGATGCTGCTTATGAAGAAAAGGAGGTTGATGTTTGACAAGGAAAAGACAGAGAGAGGTAGAACTGGGGGCACAGAACACAAATGTTTGCATTTTATGGCACTTCCTAGAGCAGAACCTTTCTTAACTTTCCCCCCAGTATCCTTGAAACTTTAAAATCTTCCCATTTTGAAAGTTTTGTGGTCCTTGTTCTCTTCCTATTTCTCAGCCAATCCCCCCCTCTCTTAAGATTCTCTCTGGAGACATTTGTGCTGAAGGTTTTGCCCCTACTCAAGCTTCTCCACCAATCTCATGGCCTGAAGCTCTACACTGCAACTCTAGGGCAGTCCTGATTGGGAAAACATCCTCCTTCCAAAACGCAATGCAACCAGTGCTGTGTGGGGAGAGGGGAGATGTCTGTGGTGCTGGGAGGGTTGACCTACTGACTGTGCAGATCTGAACATAGTCTAGTGGAAAGAACCCTGACTGGGGTGCCAAAGACTGTGGCTCCAGCACTGGCTCTGGTCCTAACTCACCATGTGACTTTAGGCAGGTCATTGAGTTGGCTGAGCCTGGAGGTCTTCATCTGTGACAGATGGGATATTCAATATCATCTCTGAGGTCCTTTTTCTAACTAGGATATGTTATGACTTAAAAAAAAAAACTAGTTGAAAGAATCTCCAACTTTTTCTGTAGACAGCATCCATGTCTCATTTGGAACTTGGAAGAGCATATCTTTCCAAATGTGGGCCCTAGTGGTTGCCTGAGCTAAGGATGACATTGACTTTACTCTTGAATTTTGACCTGAGCCTTCATTATAATGGTTCTATCCTGATTTTCCATCACCTGTTTATCCTTAGGCAGGAGGATACTTCCCCACAGGCAGCTGGATGAGGGGCCTGGGAACTCAGATACTGAAAACTGAAGCAGAGTTAGCAATGGGTTCTCCAAAGCAGGTATGGGGTTACTCCAATTATTAATGGTACTAGTCAATTCCACCCACCTCCAAGTATAGTTGTCATAACAAAGAGGAAAAGACTTCTCAATTCTCCTCCTGTCCCAGACTTTCAGGCAACTGACGTTGGAGGAAGAACTTCTTTTCCTTCTCTGTCTCCACTACTTTTTACTTTTTAGGTCCATTCACATCTTTTTTCTTCCCTGAATTTTATGGGCCATGGAAAAACTATGCTAAAGAGCCATGGTCTTTTACCTTTTTGGACCTGGCTGGTAGCAACTGACACTTCTCTGGAGGCTGGAAAGTGAGGAGGGTGGACACCTTCTCCCCTTTGGTCTAGTAACTGCCCCATGGACCAGACAAGGGGAGTTGAGTGGCATGATGTGTCAGCCCTCCAAGCTGAGGTTGGAAGCTTCTCTTCATATGAACTTTCAACTCTCCAAAGGTTATTCTCTCAGTAAGCAATACCTTTTCCCTCCAAGAATCCTCTTCCTTATTTAGTCAAATAATGTCTCCTACTTTAGACATTGCATCAAGGCCTATCTGACATCTCTTTAGCAAACAGGAAAACAGAAGCTAACTATTGGCTGAAATGGGATATATTAGCACTAGCTAAAAGTTACATTTTCCAAAAAACCTTGAATTCCAGAGGAAGAAGAAATATGTTCAGGGCCCCCTTAAAGCCACATACTGGGAACCTGCCCTGCCTAGAGAAATGAGAAACATATTCTGTGTTTCAGAGGTAGGAGTATATGGTTCTAGGAAATTGGAATATGTGTGAATTTATTTTACAAATCAAAGTGGCAGGTGGGGAAAAAATTCATTAAGAATGGGAAGCGGATTTGGCTCAACTGATAGTGTCTGCCTATCACATGGGAGGTCCGGGGTTCAAACCCGGGGCCTCCTGACCCATGTGGTGAGCTGGCCCACACGCAGTGTTGATGTGCACAAGGAGTGCTTTGCATGCAGGGGTGTCTCCTGCATAGGGGAGCCCCCCACACAGGGAGTGCACCCTGTAAGGAGAGCTGCGCGGTGCGAAAAAAGTGCACCTGCCCAGGAGTGGTGCTGCCACTCGGAGAACTGACGCAGGAAGATGACACAACAAAAAGAGACACAGATTCCCGGTGCTGCTGACAAGAATACAAGTGGACACAGAAGAACACACAGTGAATGGACATAGAGAGCAGACAACTGGCGGGGGGGGGGGGGGGCGGGAGGGTGGAAGGGTAGAGAAAAAAAAAATCCATTAAGAATTATCAAATACTAAGTCCTTTTGATACAAAAGGTTAACATTTTGTGTATCTCTTGACATACAGGAAGAAGTGACCACAATTCATCGTGGACAAAAAGATCCAGGCAACTTTAAAACACTTTAGAGTTAATTAGCTTTATAATCAGCATAATTTTCCTTATAGCTTCAGTTCTCGTTGCTTTTCTCTTCTGTTTTATTTGGACCATAAAGCACCTGAAAGATTGTGCCTTCCATACTGTGCTTGGAAGTAGCTGTGCATGTGCTTAAAATGGTGACTCAGACCTAGTTCCAGTCTTCCCCTCCCCTTTGTGAATCATCTCGAACCCATTCAACAGTCCGTCTTCAAATTGGGCTTTATCCTATAGGTAAGACTGGAGAGGAAGGATGTGTAGCAACATGGAAAAATTGCTTGTGGTATAATGTTAAGAAAAAGACATCTGGGAAACGGACTTTGGCCCAGTGGATAGGGCGTCCGTCTACCATATGGGAGGTCCGCGGTTCAAACCCCGGACCTCCTTGACCCGTGTGGAGCTGGCCCATGCACAGTGCTGATGCGCGCAAGGAGTGCCATGCCACGCAAGGGTGTCCCCCGCGTGGGGGAGCCCCACACGCAAGGAGTGCTCCCGTGAGGAGAGCCGCCCAGCGTGAAAAGAAAGAGCAGCCTGCCCAGGAATGGCGCCGCCCACACTTCCCCTGCTGCTGACGACAACAGAAGCGGACAAAGAAACAAGACGCAGCAAATAGACACCGAGAACAGACAACCAGGGGAGGGGGGGAATTAAATAAATAAATAAATCTTTAAAAAAAAAAAAGAAAAAAAAAAGAAAAAGACATCACATGACCCATCACATGTGACTAGGATGGTGATAATTATATATGTTTAAAAAGATACATAGGAAGAAAATCCTGGAAGAAATATACCAAAATGTGACCCATGATGGAATTGTTGATGTGTTTTTTTCTTCCCTCAATTTTTCCAGAAGTTTTAAAATGTACCTTTTTTGCAGTGTGTATCTGTTGGAAGTAGGGTGGAGGGTATATAAGTCATCCAGCTGTTGTCCTCCCTGCCTGTCTTCTTGTTTAAGAAAACTGGGTGGGAGCAGTGGGTGTTTTCAAATAGAAGGTCTGTGGGAGGGTCTCCTCATTCTCACCTTTCTCCCTACCTCTGCCTGCCCTGGTACTCTGCACACATACACATACGCACACACATACACACACACACACACTCCCTTCTGCTCCAAACTATGTGCATAGGAAGGCAGAGAGGTGCCTCTGGGAGAGGCATCTGTGTCTGTACAGCCAGCCAGTCTCCACCCTCTAACCACTGAGATGATGGGACCTCAGTGGCTGCCAGATTGGACGTGGGCGAATTGTAGAATCCACCGGTGAATTGCTCCTTTGTTCTCCTCCTAAGCTTCTAATCCTGGGGAACAGAGGAAGGAGTTTTCCTGGAACTTGGGTCTCAGCCCTCCAAATCCCTCTGTCTTTGACCCCACCCTGAGGGTTGGGGTGGGGGAGGGCAGGTGGGAAGAAGCCAAGGACTAGGTGGTGTCAAGGTTGTGAAAATGTTTAGCGATGGCCACCCATCACCTTCCTCTAAGGGCTTGAGTTACACTGACCTCCTGTTGGGGCCCATGCCCCTTCTGGTTTGGGGCCATGGTGTTTTCTCAAAGTCTCTCTGTGACCCCCTGTGCCCTTCCTGTATCATCCACCCATGGTACTGCAGTGTCCTCCAGCCTGGCAGAGCAGAAGCAGGCCCTGGATGGGAAACTGGATGGGAAATTCTAACTCCCTAG
Organism: Dasypus novemcinctus; assembly: GCF_030445035.2. Lineage (NCBI taxonomy): Eukaryota > Metazoa > Chordata > Mammalia > Cingulata > Dasypodidae > Dasypus > Dasypus novemcinctus. Next base: position 27,468,173 of record NC_080679.1, on the reverse strand, counting down.
CCCATCACCCTCCCGATCATCAATTTATCCCTTGGCCTATAGGTGTTATAAATGTCTGATTTCCTGTGAGAATCATGACTGGTTAGAGTCCAGTACCAGGAGACCACATACACAATCTAGTTTCCTGTAAAAAACACTTAACTTTCCTCAGGGCTTGCAGCCACTGGCTGCTGCTTCCTTAACCTTGGAAGTGATTGCAGTGAACACGTGGCCAGTTGCAGCGATAACAATAACTGATGTTTATGTATTAGCAGCTGAATATGTGTCAGACCTGGTGCTAAGAGTGTTGGGTGGGCATTAGCTCCGACTGTCTGCATCTTGACTCTAGGTGGGGAGTTCTTTTATTTGCTCTACTTTGCAGATAAGGAAGCTGAGGCACAGAGGTAAGGAGTCTGCCCAAGATCCTGGAGCTGGAGAGCAGCAGAGCCTGCTTTGGGGGGCGAGGAGCACAGCTGTTTTTATTTATTTATTCATTTATTTATTCTGTAAAAATATTACATTAAAAAAAATATATATGAGGACCCATTCAACCCCACCACCCCCACCCCACCACTCCCCCCCCAGCAACACTCATTCCCATCATCATGACACATCCATTGCATTTGGTAAGTACATCTCTGGGCACCTCTGCACCTCATGGTCAATGGTCCACATCATGGCCTATACTCTCCCCCATTCCATCCAGTGGGCCCTGTGAGGATTTACAATGTCTGGTGATTGCCCCTGAAGCACCATCCAGGGAGCAACCCCTTGCTGTTGAGCCTACTGCCCCCTGAGCAGGGAGCATGGATGACTCGGGGACCAAGGGCCGCCACCCAGAAAGCTGCCACCTGCACAAATGGCAGGGCCAGTTACCACCGCGGTGCCACTGAATGATCAGTTCTGGTTTGATGGAACAAATGAATGGTGGAATTATTAAATATCTGTCTGAGTCAGAGACAGTGCCTTACATTCCTAGATCTGTGTAATTTACTCTGCACCCGAACAAGCCTTTCTGGACAAAGTGGAACGTGGAAGGGATGTCTCATTTGCCGTTTTCCCCAAAATACACCATCATTCCTTCTGCTTATTCTTCTACCTGAGGTCTTGCTGTCCCTTCCTCCCTGACCAGGAGGAGTTGGCTGTTCCCAAGTCACTCTCTGGAACTGCGAACTGATAAACCTCCAAGCAGCAGAGAGTGGGGGAGCTCTGAGACACAGCGTGGCCGGGATCTTGCCAGGCCTGATTTTGGCAGGTCTCTTGCCCTCTCCCAACCCAAAGAGGGTGGTATTGCATACCTAAGGTTATGAGGGTGGGGAGGAAGGAAAGCTCCCTAAACCTGGGTTTTCAGAAAGATTTCTGGCAGCCAGGACATGATGAGGAGAGGCTGCACTCTCCGGTTGAGCTGGAACGGTGCTGGCTGTGTTGGTGGATGGACTTGGAAACTGGTCGAATGGCTTTAAAAATTATTTCTTGGTGCATCTGGGTTTTTTTTTTTTACCTTGTGCCAGCTTGAACAATGCTAGCAAGCCTCTATCAAAGGGACTAAGGCTTCAGGAGAAGGAGCTCATTCCCAACTTCAGCTGGCAGGAAAGCAAACATGCTGCCCTCTGAGGCACTCCTTCCTAGCTCTGCCAACTCCAAGCTCCAGACACTGGCACTGGTGCTGGCATGGGTGAGCAGGGCATTCTGGGTATTGACATGCAAATAAGCAGAGCATAATGTGTGTGGGTGGGCAAAGGGAAGGTCTGCTTGTGGGTTTAGGGTGTTCTTTGCCCCAGGGGACTGTCAATCTCTTCCCAATTTAGTGCCTTAAGAGTAGGAGGGTAATGGCAGGGAGAAGAGAGTTCAGAGAAAGAAAAAGGAGAAAGAGAGAATGGGCAGTGGGAAAACAGCTGCCCAGGACACAATGCCAGCTCGTGTTTCAGAGGGCTTCAGGAGAGCTTGGCCAGATCTTGGATGAAACTTCTGGGCTGCCTGGGCTGCCAGTCCTGGGCCTCAAGCACGCTTTCCTCACACCTGGTCGGGGCACACTCATCGGGGACCTTGTAGCTGCCCTCAGACTCTCCCTATTGCCCCTTTTTTTTTTGTTTTTTAAAAGATTTAGTTTTTATTTATTTTTCTCCCCTTCCCTCCCCGCCCAGTTGTCTGCTCTCTACGTGTCCACTCACTGTGTGTTCTTCTGTGACTACTTCTATCCTTATCAGCGGCACTGGGAATCTGTGTCTCTTTTTGTTGCATCATCTTGTTGTGTCAGCTCTCCGTGTGCGTGGTGCCATTCCTGGGCAGGCTGCACTTTCTTTCGTGCTGGGTGGCTCTCCTTACAGGGCACACTCCTTGCATATGGGGCTCCCCTATGTGGGGACACCCCTGCGTGGCAGGGCACTCCTTGCGTGCATCAGCACTGCGCGTGGGCCAGCTCCACACGGGTCAAGGAGGCCCGGGGTTTGAACTGCATCCCTCCCGTGTGGTAGATGGACGCCCTATCCATTGGGCCAAGTCTGCTTCCCACTATTGCCCTTATGAACTGAAATAGTCTCTGCCCCAAGGACTTTAGAGGCTCTCTGTGAGCTCCTCCTTTCTCCTGCCTCTCCCTGCTCCCAGGTTCTTGGCTTGACTTTCTCTCAGGCCTCCCCTTCACCCTTCTGTCCAGCTCATTCCTTCCAACTCCCGGCAGCACCCAACTTCCCGTGCCCTTAAGCTGCGCAGGGTCAGTGGATGCCAAGACTTCTCCAAGCATGTCTGGAGGCCTCTCCCTGCCTCTGCTGACATAAAACCCCTCCAATATCCCTTACTTAAAAATCAACACTCTATTGAGTACCATTTTACTCTGGGTAGATGAAGGCCTTAACATTCAGCACCCAAATCTCAATGGCTAAGCACAATAAAGGTTTATTTCTTGATGGTGTGATGAGGGGCTCGGCGGAGGGGAGAGGAGTTGTGGGGGGTGGGAGCCTCTGCTTCATGACTCACTCGTCTACCTAGTAGCTCTTTCCATCTCCAGCTCTGTATCCTGCACTAGAGCCTCATGTTCACGTGGTGGCTGGAGTAAGGGGAAGGAGAGAACTTGAAAGCAGGGGTGGGGGTGAGGTGGAGGAAGAGAAGACTGGTTTGGTGGTGGGGGTACAATGTGGAGGCCTGCCTGCGAAGTTTTCATGAGCTGCATCTGTAGCTGGTGTTCCAGTGCTCAGTCTCATGGTGACACCCAACTTTCTGGTGGCTGGAAATATAGTCTAAGTGCTCTGGAGGCTAAAGGCAATGGTTTGGTGAACAGCTGCATGGTCTCTGCCACCAATACCCAGTCTTGTGTTTAAGAGAATAATATTGGGTGTCGTAAAGACTTACCCTCCCATTACTGAGTAGTACGTGCTCAGAACTTTGGAGACACAATTGACCCCTGGAGTTAAGAAAACACAGTTAAGTGAGGAGGCAAGTTTTCAAACCCAGGTTGGCCTGGCTCCAGAGCTGTGTGACACTGGGCTGACTTACTCTCTCTGGGCCCCCATTTTTCATCTGTGAGATGAAACTGAACATTCACCAGGGTGGTTGTGCAGATAAAAAGAGGATGCACTTAAGCCCTTAGCACAGGCCCAACACCCAGGGCTTGGTAGTTGTCTGTTACTGTGATTACTTCTTACTATCATTATTGCTGCCTCATGCCATATCCTGTGCTGGGAGCTGGAAACACAGAACTACTCCTGTCCTCAAGGGCCTTGTCATCTAGGAGCAACAGAATGTCAACAAGTAATTTCAGTGCGGTGGCATTCACCATGGTGTAGAGGAGAGATAAGCACCTTGTCTTGGGTGAGCCAAGGGAAATGGGTAGTTTCTGAGCTGTAGTTTGAAGTAGGGAGGATCTTGAGAGGTGGAGAGGTAGGAAATGGCCAATTGAGGCTGGGGCCTGGGGATTGGGGTAAAATAATAAGAACAAAGGCCTCAAGGTGGGGAAGTATGGAGAAGCCCACGTGGGGTTGATGGGTAGGGCACAGCCTTTGTACCTGGATATGTGCTGGGACATAGTGGTGGATAAAGGATAGATTAGTTGGAGCCAGATCAGTAAAACAAACCAAAACTTGACTTTGGCCTATAGACAGTTATTGGGCCTCCTTGGCAGCCTCTGGCCTTGCCTTATGCTTGCCCTGAGACCAGCCTCAGCATGTTGTCCCTTTCCAAACCCACAAATCATGGTCCAAGAGTGAGGACCCATCTAACTACACTTTGTAAATATTCTCCTTCACCATCCCTGCTTTCCTCTCCTCTGTATCCTTATTCTCTCTCTCTTTCTCCAGCCCCTTCCCTTTAGCTTCTATTGCCCCAGTCTGTAAATAGAGTTTAAACTTCCTATACCTAATGCCCCACTCCCTAAGCAGAGTTCAGGATTCCTGGACCATTCCCCTGGATCCATCTTCCTCTGGCATAGAGCAATTCAGTACTCATTTGCCTTCTCAATGTGCTTGGGAAACTCACCTTTCACCAACTTTCTGTAAAACAAGGGTCTACATCCTCTCCATACTCCCTAAGAAGTAAGTACATGTTTTTTCCCTGTTAAACACAGATGAATTGGTCTTCTACTCCATGGAAGATAGTGTGTGGTGGTCAATAGGCTGTTCACGGGCTAATTGGGCTGTTACCCTTCTCTACCCTCTTCAATTTAGATGCACTCAACAACTTGTTTTTGACCAGTGAAATGTGAATTAAAATGAAGTGTGTCACTTCCCATTAGAAGCCATAAAAGCTAATGTGGGATTCTCCATAGTAGATAGAGGGTAGGCATATCAGTGGATGATTCTCCCTCTATCACTGAACTCACAATGTTCAAGATGCTGGCAGATCCATCGGCCTGGGCCCTGGAGGAAGGAAACATGGAGCAGAGAGCAAATCTGCAATGAACACATGATATAAAACAAACCTTTGTTGTCTTAAACCTCTGAGATTTGGGGGTTGTTTGTTACCAGAGCATAACAGGCCTGTCCATTCCGACCAATGTACCTGGTGATTGGCATTCAGCGGGGTCCATCCTAGCAGAAGTTGTCCACACTCAATGTGTAGTATGAAAGGCTTTCTGGTGAGAAGGATGATCATGGGCATGGCAGTGAGAAACAGTCTCAGTACTGCAAGAGTGGACACTCTTAGTGTGTGCTCCAGTTAATTTTGGGTGTTCACATATGGGCTGTCCTCCAAAGACCACAACGTGGAGGCCTCTGCCTTTCCTCTTTTGTTCCTGCATTCTGGCCCTGACTGCACAGTCTCTCTTCAGCTGTTTGTGCCAAGTGACTCTACTAGGGTGTGAAGACATCTTAGGAACAAACTTTGTATCGGTAGATGATTTGCTTGTTTAAACCTTATGTGCTGGGAAGTGGATTTGGCTCAATGGAGAGAGCATCCACCTACCACATGGGAGGTCCAGGGTTCAAACCCAGGGCCTCCTGATCCACATGATGAGCTGGCCCACGCACAGAACTGATGAGAGCCGCCCAGTGCAAAAAAAGTGCAGCCTGCCCAGGAGTGGCACTGCACACACGGAGAGCTGACGCAGCAAGATGACACAACAAAAAGAGACACAGATTCCCAGTGCTGCTGACAAGAATGTTTAAGCGGACACAGAAGAACAGACAGCAAATAGACACAGAGAGCAGACAACTGGGGAGAGGGGGGAGGAAGGAAAGGGGAGAGAAATAAATAAAAAATAAACCTTATATGCTGGCTGGAGGCTGGGAAGAGAATGGGAAGAGGGCACAATGAGAAAAGGGAACAAGGAAAGAAATAAACCAATGAACAAAGAGAGGCTTCTTGCAGGGACCTGTACTCACAAGACAATGATGCAGAATGAAGGGGAGGGTACTCAACCTCTAGTGGCCCAGATCTCCCCAAGAAGATTATAAATTATATCCAGCTTGCAGGCTCTGTGCTAGAAACTGAATTCAAGGATAATTAAGACATGGTTCCAGGTCTCCAGGAACTTCCAGACAGATCTGTAAATTCTGAATTAAAGCATGGTGTGCTTAGTATCATTGGTGTCTACAAGTGGGATGAGTGGGAATAAAGCGGTTCAATGGCAAAACTTCTGAATTGCTATGGGTTCTGGGGAATGAACAGTCGATCCATTTCTGTCCAAGTCTCCAAGTAGGAACTTCCCTTTCCCGCCAAAAGGAAGTTGAAAGGCTCCTCCCAACAAAGCAGCAGAGAATACTGGCTGTAAAGCAAACCCTGGGGGTCTGAGATCTTAATGCCCAGATTAGAGAGCAAGCTAACAGACTGTGCAAACAGATCCAAGCCATTAGCAGTTGTTAGTAAGGCAGGTCCTCCCTCCCTTCTTCCCTCCCTCTCTCCCTCCTTCCTTCCTGCAGTTTTTAAAAACAAACTCTGAACAATTTGAAATTCAATAACTGAGAACTGGAGATATGGGTAAGATGTTGGGAGTGGGGTGCACAGGGGAGGCTGGGAGGAACTGGAAGCATGGTGTGCAGGACGTGAGGTCAAACCTGAAGAGCCCCCTCCCTAGCTGAGGCTTTTCAATGACTCACATGGAGAGGGAAAACTGGAAGATGATATAAGAACAGCCCCAAGCCTCATGGTTGCATTGGCTTAGGATAAAGTTAACTTTTTAGTAAAATATCTGTAGAACTCATTGCAGTGTTTGGGCTCTGCCTTTCTCATCAAATCCTTTTACCATCTTCAAAAGTGCAGCATTAAAGAGTTGCGGTATAAGATGATTGTTACCAGACTGTGAGAACCTTGCTCGACAATCAGACAAAATTCTGACTCCTACAGTTGGCAAAAGCAAGCAAACAGCCCTCTTTCAGTATTTTTGTTCTAGCAAAGCTTATGTTGGTCTGAGAGGGCCTCTGTTTATGAGGAGGTATGTGTCAAGTTCAGTGATGGATCAGAGGAGGGCCTGGTCTACTCCAAAGGGGCTGGGAAAGTTCTCCCCAGGAAGAAGATTATTGAATTGTATTGCAGGGATGAACAAGGTCTTTCAGGCAGAGATGAACCAGCCTGGTGAAGGCAGGAAGCTGTGAGTGGATGGGATTGGTAAAAGCTATCACTGCTATGGTTAGTCCAAAGGCTTATTTTACCATTTTGGGATAATATGCAGTCTAATAAAAGGATCAAGATTTGACAATCACAGTCTGGTTTCCCCCAGGGAGACTGGCTTGATTTTCACATAGTCATAGTATATCCATTCTTAATGTTCCAAATATAGGCTGTGGTTTTAGAGTGGAACTGTCCTTTCTTGGCCACCAGGCCTTTCTCTGATGAGTCCTGTCTTAGCTTGCCACAGGGCTGCCAATTCAAAGTACCAGAAATGGGTTTGCTTTTGCTTTTCTTGAAGGAACTGTGGATTGAATCCAGGATCCTGTACCTGGGAAGCAGGTGCTCAACACTGAGCTATATCCACTCCCCAGTGCGAATTGGTTTTTTCGTGTGTTTGTTTTTTTAGGAGGTACTGGGCCTCAAACCTGGGACCTTACACTTGGGAAGCAGGTACTCAACCACTTGAGCTATATTTGCTCCCAGGTTTGCTTTTTTTCCCTTCAGCTTTTTGTTTTTTATTTTTTCTTTTTAAAAAGATGCATAAATCAGACAAAACATTACATTAAAAAATATAAGAGGTTCCCATGTACCCCACTCCCCACACCCCCCACTCCTCCCACATCGACAACTTCTTTGATTAGTGTGGAATATTCATTTCATTTGATGAGTACATTTTGGAGCATTGCTCCACATCATGAAATAGAGTTTATGTTGTAGTTCATACTTCATTCAGTGGGTTATGGCAGGATTTATAATGTCCTGCATCTGTCCCTTCAATATCAATGAGGACAACTCTAAGTCCCCAAAATGCCCCAATATCACATGCCTTTTTCCCTCTCCTTGCCTTCGGCAACTCCCACGGCCACTGTCTCCACATCAATGATGTAATTTCTTCCATTGCTAGAGTCACAATAATTCTATAGTAGAATTATATATAGTAGCAACCAGGCTTGCTTTTTTTTAATTTTTAAGACTTTTTATTTTTTATTTATTTCTCTCCCTTCCCCTCCACCCCCCCCCCCCAGTTGTCTGCTGTGTCCATTTGCTGTGTGTTCTTCTGTGACCGCTTCTATCCTTATCAGCAGCACCAGGAATCTGTGTTTCTTTTTGTTGTGTCATCTTGTTGTGTCAGCTCTCCGTGTGTGCGGCGCCATTCCTGGGCAGGCCACACTTTCTTTTGTGTTGGGCTGCTCTCCTTATGGGGCACACTCCTTGCGCGTGGGCTTCCCCTACGTGGGAGACAACCCTGCGTGGCAGGGCACTCCTTGTGTGCATCAGCACTGCACATGGGCCAGCTCCACATGGGTAAAGGAGGCCCGGGGTTTGAACTGCGAACCTCCCATATGGTAGACAGATGCCCTATCCATCGAGCCAAGTCTGCTTCCCCAGGTTTGCTTTAATAGTGGGAATTTTTTGGGTGTAAAAACTTACAGTTCTGAAATATCCAAATCAAGGCACCATCAGAGATGCTTTCTCACCAAAGTCAGCTACTGTTGATCCTGGTGTCCTGCCACATGGTGAAGCAAGATGGCGGGTGATCTCTGCCGAGGTCTCTGCCTTCCCCTCCAGGCTCACCGGCCCGGCTCCCAGAGCTCAGCTGTGAGCAACCAGACATAGGGCTTGTTTCTTTCATGCCTCCTCTCTCAGTCAGCTGCTCTGCTTTCTTTCCAGGTTCAGCTGTGAGTTATCAGGCATATGGAAGGGATCATCTCCTCAGCCTTGAGCTGCTCTATGGGCCCAGCCTCTCTGGGGCTTCGTGCTTAAGTTTTGGCTGCTCGTGATCTTTGAGGCCTCTCTCACATAGCAGGGTAAAAAATGGCAACTTCCTTTGTATATCCATTTATATCAGACCCTGCAAGAGGGCAGAGACTCAAGCTGGCTCCCACCTCACTGAGGTAGTCCAGTCAAAGGGTCTTACACCCATAGGAATGGATTAGTTCAAAGACATACTCTTTTTCTTTTTGGGATTCATAAAAGAACTTCAAACTGTCACAGTTCCACTCCAACCCAGATACAGTTTCTGTCCAGCATCTCTTTAGCAAGACTTTCTTCCTGGGCCTTTGGTCTTCTGTACAGTCTTTCTTTATAGTTGATGGCACTATAGGATTGTAACTCGCATCCTAACTAATGGTGCATCTTACAAGGGATGGATTTTAGATTTAATTAGTTATCATTGGTTAGTTGATGGACTTCTCCAAACCCACTGAAGCAACACCATCTTCAAATTTTCATATGAGTTTCTCTAATTTCCTTTTGTTTTTGTCTTTGCTTCTATCACAGTCATAAGCTTAAATGGATGCTGTATTAGTTAGATAAAGGGGTGCTGATGCAAAATACCAGAAATGGGGTTGGTTTTTATAAAGGGTATTTATCTAGGGTAGGAGCTTACCGGACCATAAAGCATAAGTTACTTCCCTCACCAAAGTCTATTTTTACGTATTAGAGCAAGATGACTGCCGACGTCTGCGAGGGTTCAGGCTTCCTGGGTTCCTCTGGGCTCAGCTCCTCTGTTTTCTCCACAAAGTCAGCTATAGACTATGAGGCTCTCTAGGCTTTGCCTCTCTCCACAAGATCAGCTGTAGACTATCAGGCAAACAGTTCCGTTTCTCTCCCTGGGGCTCCAGGTTCAGCATTAAACTCCAATATCAAAACTCCAACATCAAAAGCTGGCAACTCTGTCCTTTGCCATGCCTTTAATCTATGAATCTCCACCCACCAAGGGGCAGGGACTCAATGCCCTCATGATGTGGCCCGATTAAAGCCCTAATCATAACTCAATCAGGTCCAGGTACAGATCAGATTACAAACATAATCTAATATCTATTTTTGGAATTTATAACCATATCAAACTGCTACAGATGCCACTTAGCTACTTGTGAAGCAATGGTGAAATTAGCATTCTAAAGACTCTCTTTGCCTTAGATAACCTTTTCCTTGGTATTGAACTTCAGATTAGGATTTAATATGCAATAACTTTTTAGAGGATAATGTAGTAAAAAATAAGAAAAGGACTCAATATTGTACAACAAATGATAGTCTTAATAAGTCATGATACACCGATATGACAGAAGGCCATCTACCCTAAAAATTTATGCTGGCAAAGATCTACATAATGACATGAGAAAATGTTAATGTCTTATTAATTTATCAGAAAAGAAGGTTAGTAGTAGGCACAGTAGATACAGCACAATCCTGATTATGTTAAAACATGTGGATACACAAAGAATATGAGTGAGTTTTCTTTTCTTCTTTGTGCTTTTAATCTGTTTTCTAAATTTCTGTAATGAACTCACATTGCTTTTATAATAAAAAAAGTATGTTAATAGCACAACATTGTGAATGTGATTAACCCCACTGAATGGTATGTGTTGAGGATTGAACTGTGTCCCCTACAAAAAGCATTAAGGGCCCAACACCTGGTTCTGTGGGTGTGAACCCATTTGTAGACAGGATCTTTGAAGATGTTATTAAGTTGTGCTAAAGAGAATTGGCTAGGCCTTAATCCAATGTGACGGAGGTCCTTATAAACAAAGCTGTAAGTCAATAGAACCTGGAAGAGAAGGGAGAAGACACTACCATGTGCATTGCCGTGTGATAGAAAAGCCAAGGAACCCCAAGAATTGCCAGCCATCCAGAAGATACTGACTCTAGGAGGAAGCAAGCCTTCTGGCCTCTGAAACCATGGGCCAATAAATACCTGTTGTTAAGCCAACACATTATATGACATTTGTTTTAGCTGTCCAAAAACCAAAACAGTTGATATGGAAAATTTATGTTGTATATATGTTTCTGCCATTAAAAAAAAAAAGTGACTAAGAAGAGAATAACCATTAAGTGCAATACATGATCCAGGGGGGATTTCTAATGGAGAGGAAAAGGCTCAAAAGGATATTATTGGGACATAGGAAAAAATTTGGAATATAGACTATAAGCCTTATTTCAATGTTAAATTTCTTGAATTTGACACCTGTACTTCAGTTTGCTATGTAAGTGCACATCCTTGTTTTTAGGAAATGTACATGGAAGTATTGTGTATTCAAAGAGATGATATATGTAACCTACTCTTAAATTTTCATAAAATAGATAGATAGACATATAGGTAGAATAAAGGATAAATAGATGGATAGCTAGAGAGCAAATGTGGCAAAATGTTAAAATTGGTGGATCTGGGTATGGGTGGCAGTATATTGGAGTTCTCCGTGTGAGTGTTATATTATTTTTGTAACACCCTGTAAGTTTGAAGTCATTTCAAAATAGTTTTTTTTTAAAGCCACATGAATCTGTTGTTACCTTTTAAATAAAATTGAATTTTATCTCCTAAAAAAAAGACATAAAAGTATGTTAAGTTCACTATACGTATTTGAGAGATGAGAAATTCTTCACCATGGCTTTTTAGGATAAGGCAGGACTTGTAAAACTTTTTTTTGGAATTGTACAGTCCTAAAAACAGAGAGTAAGAGTCTTCACAAACTGTTTCCTGAAGATAGTCAGCTCTGGCAGAAAGAACGGCAACTTGCTGCTGAGCTTCAAGATGGACATTGAAACCAGAGGTTATGGCCCTGTCCTTCTCCTACAAACCATGATACAAACAAAAATAAAAGTGATAGAGGGGCTCAGCCCATGATGCAGCTCTTGAGAAGACCTTCCATCTGCTTTTACAGAGGGTTCTCGTCCTTGAAAGATGGAGGTTGGGAGTTGTGTGGTACCTATTTATGAAGCCATGCAGGGTTGGGATAGAGTGAACCTGTTTATGATTTTCGACTCCTTTGCTGTGAGGAGAGAACATTCCTAGAAGCACAGAGTAGGTCATTTTAGAAAAGAACTTAAAAGGACCCAAAGTTTACAAGAGCCACTCATATATTTTGTGTAGATGATTTACCTTCCAAAGGTGGTCCAGGTAGATCACAAAAAACTTGAGTGAAGTTGGTGGGCTTGGAAGTATGTCTTGATGGTTTTCAACCATTTGGCACTTGTGGCATAATATTGGAAATGCACTTGATATACTTAAAGGGCAGCACTTAATGCATCAGCAGTGATTACAATGTAACCAACAGCAGCAGTAAAATAATCTCTTTTTGGTATTCATAAAAGCATCCTCTTACCTCATAATTCGCTTGGCACCCTTTTCATGTTGTGGTCCTTTTGAGTAGAGCTCTTTAATTACCCAGACCATACTCTCGTATTTTCCTCCAGGCTGGGGTCTCCCGTGTCCCAGAGGACCCGCATTCCTGCTTTGAACCTCTTCTCTGTCCCCTGACCCACCCAGCCTTTAGAGCAGTCATTACCTGCTCTGAACAAGTTCCATGATAGTTCCAAGTGCCACCTGACCATCGTTGCCTTACTGCTGTGCACACTTAGTTGTGGCAAAAATAAAGATCATGCTCATTCAGAGTGGGAGGCTCACCCGTGAGGCTGAGAAGCATATTGGTGGAATATTGCAAATTGATTAGATTGTGTATTGATACTCTCACAGATTAAGCTCTTGAGGCAGTAGTCCTCATAGAATTATGAAAACCTTGGTGTGATAGAAGGTGTGCATTTTGCTTGTGGGACAGTGAGGGTGGAATGCAGGTAGAGGTTGAGAAACCTCTCTGGATTCTGACTCTCTCCTCACTTGAGAACACTCAGTGAGTTGTCACCTCCCTTTTGCTTCCTCGTGAAAGGGTTGATTTGGCACCATTTCTCTGAATCTCTTTTATCCACATCTTGGGCTTGCCTGAAGGTTATTATCAGAGGGAAAAAAGTCCAGCTCATTAATATGCCAATGAGCCACCGATGGCCTGATTTGGCCCCACAATCTCAGGCTACAAGAGCGGCAGACTGCATGGATTTCTATTAATTAAGTCCTGAATCCCAGAGGACAGACAAGTTCCAAATCCCAGGACTTCTTTGAGTCTTTTTAACGGGTCAGGCTGGGCTCCAATTTGGGTTTGCTTGATTGAGGCTCCCCAGAAGCCTTGTTGCTGAGGGGGCTGCCCAGGGGATAGATGGTGGCACCTTGGAAATGAGCAGCAGGCAACAGATCTGGAGGGGCGAGGGGAGTGAAGGAAGGGGCTTGAGCCTCTGACAGGAGGTACACCTGGAAAGCTACCTGTAGATACACCCAGAAAGACTTGGGGGTCTTCAGCCAAGTGGGCTGAGGAAAGCCCTATTTTCCTGCTTCTTGCTTTTGTCAAGGCAAGCAGCGCGATCTGCTCAGTCCAGCAGGAGTGGCAAAATCCGAGGGCCGAGACAGACCCAGAGGTCACTGGTGCTTTAGTTCTCTATTTGCTGCTTTAACAGATAATCACTAATGTTGTGGTTTAAAACAACATGGATTTGGGAAGCAGATGTGGCTCAAGTGATTAAGCTCCCGCCTACTGTAGGGGAGTTCCTGGGTTCAGTTTCGGTGCCTCCCAAAGAATATGAGCAAGACAGCAAGCTGGCGCGATGGGCTGGCGTGGCAAGCTGATGCAACGAGATGATGCAGCAAAATACATAGATAAAACATAAGGAGAGATACAGCAGAGCAGGAAGCAGAGGTGGCTCAAGCAATTAGGTGCCTCCCTCCCACATGGGAGGTCCTGGGTTTGGTTCCTGGTGCCCCCTAAAAGGAAGACGAGCATACAATGAACAGACACAGCAAATGTAAATGATGAGGGGGTGGGGAGAAATAAAATCTTTAAAAAAATATATAAAAACACACATGGATTTATTATCTTAGGGTTCTGGGGTCAGAGGTCTTACCTGGGCCTCATTGGGTTATCATCACGGTGTCCACAAGGCTGCTTTCTGCTCAGCACAGAAGCCGTTCTGGCTTTTTCCAGGTCCTAGTTGCCTCCTGTTCATCTTGGCTCATGGCCCCCTTCCTTCATTTTCAAAAACAGCAACATTGTCTCTTTCTGAACCTTTCTTCTGTAGTCTTAACTCCCTCCAACTCTCCTCTTCCATTTTGCAAAGACCCTCATTATTAGTCAGGCCTGTGTGGACAGCCCAAGGTAAGCTCCTTTCTGAAGGGTGGCCGATTGGCAACCATAATTCCATCTGTAACCTTAATTCCTCTTTGCCATGTGTGGGGATGGAATCATGGCCCCACGAAAGGCAGGTTCAGGTCAACCCCAGGTTCTGTGGGTGCTAACCCATCTGTAAATAGAACCTTTGAAGATATCACTAGTTAGGGTGTGCCCAAACTGAATGAGGGTGGGCCTTAATCCAATACGGCTGAAGTCCTTAGAAGCAAAAGGAGTTGGGCTTGGAAAGAGAAGCCACAGAGAGCAGCCAGAAACCAGAAATCAAAGGAACCTGAAGGATGAAGGAGAAGACATTGTCATGTGTATTGCCATTTGATGGAAAAGCCAGGAACCCCAAAGATGGCCAGCTACCCAAAGATACTGTCCCGGGAGGAAGCCAGCCTTCCAGCCTGTGACCCCGTGAGCCAATAAACTCTGTTGTCAAGCCACCCCATTGTATGGTCTTTGTTGTAGCAGCTGAAAAACGACAACACCATGCAATGTAACCTATCTGCAGGTGCCAGGATCAGGCTGTGGACCCCTGTGGGGCCCACCTTCACCGTCCAGCTCAAGTGCACGTTGCATCTGTATTGACAACAACTCGGCTCTATGAATGGAGGTCTCAAAGACACTTTGTTCTACTCCCCGCTTCTGCCTCCCTGACCTCCCAGGCCAGGACCGCCTCTAGAATCAAGTAGGCATAACCTTAGACAGGAATTGTAGAAGGTACATGGCATCTGGAACCTACCTCATGAACTGCAATCGCACTCCTAAGCATTTTTCCCAAAGAAATGAAAACATATCTTTACATGAAAACGTGCACATGAATGCTTATAACAGCCATATTGTAATAGCCAGTAACTGGACACAGTCCAAATGTCCTTCAGTGGGGGAATGGTTAAGCAAACTGTGGTATATCCATGCCACGGAATACTATCCAGCGATATAAAGGGTTCAACTACTGATGCACGCAGCTACTTGGATGATTCTCAGGGTGAGAAAAGGAAGTCCCTTTTCTGAGTGAGAAAAGGAAGTCCCAAAAGGTGACATACTGTATGATTCCATTTGTGTAATATTGCTGAAATGACAGAGTTATAGAATGAATGTTACTGGTTCCAAGGGTGAGGGATGGCATGGGAGAGGGAAGTGGTGGCAGCTACAAAACAGTGATGCGAGGGATGGAAACATTCTGTAGCCCGATTCTATCTACACCGATATCCTCATTGTGATATTGTGCTACAGTTTTGTAAGATTTTACCATTGAGGAAAACTGGGTAAAGGGTAGAGGGGAACTGCTCTGTATTTTTCCTTACAACTGCATGTAAATCTGCAGTTATCTCAAAATAATAATTTAAAGAAAAGGCATGGAGGCAGGGGACTTCCCAGCCAACAGAAGCCTTGGAGAGGTGGTAACCTTCCGAGGCGGTGCAGGGGTGTTCTAAACAGCTTGGCAGTTAGCAGGATGGGGTGACAGCTATAACTCAACCTAAGCAGCTTTTCTCCCATGGGCCTGGTTCCCCCAGTTTTGAATATGGGCGATGTTCATTTACTCCTATGCCAAGAAGTTATTCCACAACTATTTTTATACACATCATCAAGTTTATGGGCCACTTGAGGGTTCTAGCCCAGAAGAGGCCACATCCCCTGACTAGGCCCCACCTAGTCCCGTCTCGCACCCTCTCCACCCTCTCCCTTCCCCTCTCCCTTCCCCTCTCCCTCCACAGGCTTCCTGCCCCTTCTGGCAGGCAGCCGGGTTGCCTGGCTGTGGTCTGGTGGAATGGGGCGGGGGGAGGGCACAGTGTGTGGGGCTCTCTTTTCTTGGGAACGAAGGGTCTGTCCCTGGTCAGCAAGGGAGGGAGGGGTGGGGAGAGAGCCTGGTCATGGAGGAGAAGCTGGTCCTGACTGGCTCTCGGGGTGGCTTTGCTCAAGGCCAGAGCTGTCAACTCTGCCCTTTTGACAATGAGCAACCAAGGGAAAAAGTAAAGAAAGGAGAAAGGCAAGTGGGGGAGGCGGGTGGGCGCGGGCAAGCCGTGGCGGGGGAGGCAAGGGCTGAGAGAACAGGTGGGGGCTATTTAAACAGAAGGCCTGACTCAGCCGTTTTCTTTCACTGAGTTTGTTTTAGCTCTGGCAGGCCGCTGACAGGAGCGAGGCTGGGGGGCCTGCTGCGGGGGAGAAGAGGGGCCTGGGCTTGGAAGGGGGAGGAGTGGGCTTCAGCTGCTCCCTGCAGCCCTCTCCCTCCGGGCTTGAGGGGCTCTGCCTGAGGGTTTCAGTTCCTCACTTTCTGGTTCCTGAGCTCCAGGGTAACATTTTGTGAAAGGGCTCTCACCCCGGGGAAACTTGGGGGACTGGAGAACTGGGGCTAAGCATGGGAAAATGAAGTGCTATGACACCCCCTTCTCCCCCACCCCGCCCCCGCAGTGGAGAAAATCAATGCCACGTGTTGGAGGGTCTAGGTATCGAAATTGAAAATTTGTAGAAGAAAAGAAAGAAAAAGGGGTGAGGAAAACAGAATTCTGAGGCTCTCCACAGGCTAATTGTTTAAGACACCAGTAAATTATTTCTTTCTGCCTAGAAGAACGCCTGAACTTTCTGAGTACTTAGTTCCACAATTTTATTCACAAATAAGGCAGAGCTTGGAACTTGCAATTAGTGCCCGACAAACCACACCTCCTACAGGAAGGCCTCCAGGACACCTTAAAGGGAGATGTGTTTCTATTTGGTCTCACCAAGCTCTCTTCTGCTCCTTCACTTACCCTGGACCTGCTTCTATAACCATGGAGATCAGTGGTGTTGTCTATAGCCGGGAAGAACAATTTGTGAACCCAGGGAGCGTTCTTTTGTTTTAGCAACAGTTTTGAAAGCTAATTGCTTCCAAAAGGTTCGGCCTTACTGGGCTACCTTTAGAACCCATGAATAAATGAAGCCCTTTTTAGAATTTGATTTTTCCCTAGGCTTAACCTGAACTCGGAATGTATTTGAGACACAAAGCTGCACTGAAATCAACAAATGATTAGCGTTAGAGAAGGGTAAACAGGACTCTAATTCACGCATTAGCTAATTCGCCCCTGCCCTGATGTAGCCCAGCTTGATCCTTATCAGGTAAAGCCCACACTGCTTTGGGCTCCTGGCCGAGTCCCTGCCTCCTCCTCTCCCCCCTATCCCCATTCCTCCCAGCTGCCTAGAAATAGCTCAGCCAGCCTCTGCCTGAGCTTGTCAGCTCCGGAGGTCAGGGAGGCTTGCCTTCCCTCCGTGGGGAACCTGGTGCCGTGTCAGGTGTACGTGCTTGTTAATAAATGCCTTTGACTTTGATGATGGTGAGCCAGGGAAAGGAGGAGGGTCTGGGGCATACCCGCCATATTTTATCTGGTTCTTTTCTGTGACATAAAATCAGATTCAAAAGACACAAAAAAACTTGGGAATTTCCACATTTGACCAGACTGTAATCCACCTGGCAGAATAGTCTCATACCCTGAAGGCGTGTCAGATCTAACACCTACTCTATTCATCACTCTCCCTTAGCAGAAAATTGGATGAGGGGCATGGGATCTGTGCCTAACAAGACCTTTGGACAAGTTACTTCGCTCTTCTGCTTGGAAAAACCAAGACGTTGGATTAAATCAGAGGTTCTCTTCTTTTTTTCAACAGGAAGGCCCAATAATTTCTTTTATTTTTACATGGACTCCCTGTGGAAAATCTACAATTAGGATTTTGGAAGATAGCGTTATATTTTACCAAACCTTAACTACCAGTTAATGCAAATGATAACTGGTGTTTACCATATGGAGTTGATTTATTTTCAAGGAATAAAGAAGCACCGATAACTATTGCTAAAGTGCTAGGTACTGTGCTAAGTCCTTCATATACATGATCTTTAATCCTCACCAAAACCTTGTAAGGTAGGTATTATTGTTATTTTATCAATTCACCCTTTATATCCATTTTTTCCTTTGCCCATTTTTATACCAAGGCCTATACTTAACCTTTTTTTTTAAGATTTATTTTATTTATTTCTCTCCCCTCCCCCCCTCCCCCATTGTCTACTCTCTGTGTCCATTTGCTGTGTGTTCTTCTGTGTCTGCTTGCATTCTTGTCATGTGGCACTGGGAAACTGTGTTGCTTTTTGTTGTTGTTGTTGCATTATCTTGCTGCCTCAGCCTCTATCTGTGTGGCACCAGTCCTGAGCGGGCTGCACTTTTTTTTGCCTGGAGTGGCTCTCCTTGTGGGGTGCCTTCCTTGTGTGTATGGCACCCCTACATGGGGGACACCCCTGCGTGGCATGGGGTCCCTTGCATGCAGCAGCACTGTGTGTGGGCCAGCTCACCATATGGGCCAGGAGGTCCTGGGTATAGAACCCTGGACCCTCCATATGGTAGGTGGATGCTCTATCAGTTGAGCCACAACTGCTTCTCCTATGCTTAACCTTATAGGAGTTTGAGAAATTTGCCCAAAGTCATACAATGGGTAGAAAGTAGTGGAGGGAAGTGGACTTGACCCAATGGATAGGGCATCTGCCTACCACACGGGAGGTCTGCGGTTCAAACCCCGGGCCTCCTTGACCCGTGTGGAGCTGGCCTGCTCTCCTTGCATGTGGGGCTCCCCTATGCAGGGGACACACCTGCGTGGCACGGCACTCCTTGCGCGCATCAGCTGCGTGTGGGCCTGTTCCACACGGGTCAAGGAGGCCCGGGGTTTGAACCGTGGACCTCCCATGTGGTAGACGGACGCCCTAACCACTGGGCCAAGTCCGCCGCCCCTGGTCTCTCTTAATCCAAGACCCTTATTTTCTACCATGCTGTACTGTTACTGGATTTTGTTTAGGTTTTTTGACTATGCTGGAGAAATGGATTTCAAGAGCATGTTGGGTGAGTTAGGCCAATAATTTATTCAGGTAGGGAGGGAAGAGAAATGGGAGAAAATAACAGATTGGGGTCCAGGTAGAGAGGAAGAGGGTGATACGGGATAAAGAGGGCTGATTTACAGACTACAATTCTCCATTACAGGTCATAAATGCCCAGGTTTACTTGTGTGGCCACCTGGCAGAGGAAAAATGGGGAGAGTGGTGTGCAGAGGGCAGGAGCAGGTCCAGAGGCAAAAGAATGGAGCACGCGTGCTCAGGCCTCATGGTCTGCTTTATAGTTATTCCACCCCTTTGCCTATGGCAGGGGAGGGGTTCCAGCTGTTTGCTGTTTTGATTCATTACCCCACCCATCAATCCCCCAGTGAGGACCCAATGACAAAGTCCCTAGGGAACATCCGGGGCTTTTCTTTGCATCCAGAAGAAGTCTTTGTTCTGGATGGCAGAATCCTGGGGGTGGAGTCTTCTAGCAGCCACCTTGGGGGTTACTGATGTCCATGTGGACTTTCTGCCAGGTTCCCGATCCATCGATTAATTCCCTATCTTACTAGCCTGCTTCAATACTGCCGACATTTCCAAAGGCAAAATGTTCCTAATATTTCATTTAGCTTGTTGGCCTCATTCCAGGTTCAGTTTCTATTTTGCCTTTTAACATTCAGAATATAGTTCACAGGCCCTCATCATTAGCTTGGTTGGGAGAACAATATAAACTAGTTGAAACAAATAAACAAGAATTAAGAACTTGTGGCAGTTTGATATTATTTATGAATTCCAAAAAGATTTGATTATGTTTGTATACTGGTCTGTTTCTCTGAGCATGATACCCTTTGACTGTGTTAAATTCAAAGGCTTTACATTTACCTGATTAAATCAAGATTAGGGCTTTGATTTGACCTCATTAGGATGTGCAGGTTTGAGTCCCCGCCTCCTTGGTGGCCTATATAAATCAAGAACAAGAAGTAGATGCACAGAGAAGATACACAGAGAAAGAGAAAGAACTCCACTGACATGGCAGAGGACCTGGGAAGAGAAATGAGTCATTTTCCTGATAATTTACAGCTGACCTTTGGTGCGACCAGAGCAGCTGAGCCCAGAAAGAAATGAACCCTCCAGCCTACAGCTGAGATGGGAAGGAGCTGGGACCACAGAGCCTTAAGAGGAAAGAGAAAAGCTGAACCCTCGCAGACATCACCTGCCATCTTGCTTCTACATGTGGCAACAGACTTTGGGGGAGAAAGTACCTCTTATCGTACCTTGAGTTGGACTCTT
Organism: Dasypus novemcinctus; assembly: GCF_030445035.2. NCBI lineage: Eukaryota > Metazoa > Chordata > Mammalia > Cingulata > Dasypodidae > Dasypus > Dasypus novemcinctus. The sequence continues at coordinate 27,448,046 of NC_080679.1, read as the reverse complement.
TAGGGCCTTGTAACTGTAAGCTTTTTACCCCAAATAAATACCCTTTATAAAAGCCAACAGATTTCTGGTACTTTGCATCATCATCCCTTAGGCTGACTAATACAGTACTAAGTAGATACACTGGACTTCATCAAAATTTAAAAATTTTGAGGTTTAAAGGATATAATCAGGAAAGTAAAAAGATAATCCATGGAATGGGAGAAAATATTTGCAAATTATGTATCTAATAAAGGACTTGTAACAGCGACAGCCAATCCCTAATCACCACCCCTCCCCCGTCCAGTACCGCCCACTGACCTTTCGCCGGCAACCAATCAGAACAGGGCGTGGCTTCGACCAATCAGCCTTCCCCAGCCCCTATAAAACTGTTGCCTCTCCCTCAATAAAGTGGACTTGCGTGTTTACCTTGTCTCCGCGGTGGTTTTTCTGCCGTGCGCCCTCCAGTCCTGAGAGCCCCCGACAAGGGCCTGGCCTCCCTTGTCCCCAGTTCGTCGCCTGCTTCTCCGGGCGACCCCTTCGTCGCTGGCTTCGCCGGGCGACCCCGTCAGCCGAACCGCGCAGCCCCTGTGAGACCGACCCCTCGTCTACTGCCGGACCGACCCCTTGTCCCAAGCGGGACCGACCCCTCGTCCCAAGCAGGACCGACCCCTCGTCGTGAGTTGGACCGACCCCTCGTCCGCAGGCAGACCCCACCTCTACCGACCGAGCAAGCCGCCGCAGTTGGCGCCCAACGTGGGGCAAGGCAACCCCACCACAGCACAACGTGGGGCAAGGCAACCCCACCACAGCCTCACTCCATAACCTGGCGGCCCCCCCCTCCTCTCTTCTCACCTTGGGACTTCTCTCGTGCAACATTGCTGCTATCTGAGCCTTGGCTACCTCATACGATCCACGGCGGTCTGGGAGAATCACTGGATGGCTTTCTCCTTCCATGTCAGGGGCTTATACTGACCCGCTATGATTAAGAGGAGCCTTGGATTTATCGGGAGCGCGCGCTTGCACGTCTGAAGTAACCCTACCACAGCCCTACGCCCTCCTCTCTTCTCACCCCTATCTTTTCGCTCTGCATTGCTGCTCCTGAACCTTGGTGACCTCATACGATCCACGGCGGTCTGGGAGAATCGGTGGATGGCTTTCTCCTTCCATGTCGGGGGCTTATACCGACCTGCTATGATTAAGAGGTGCCAATAAAACTCTCAGGAGCGCATGCCTGAGCACCTCCACCCCTGCCTTCACCTCTGTCACCTCCCCTCTGCGCTTGCTCCCCTTTGCCTTGCTCCACTGCTCGTCGTTCCGCCCTCCCCTCGTCGGGGCCTTCTTTTGGCCCGCGACCACCGTTGGAGTCCCATCGGCTCCGACCCCTCGTCTCACCGCGCACCTCGGCTCCCATCGCCGCGCTCTCAAGGTAAGGGCCCCTTTTCTTATCGGCTCCAAAAGGCCATTAGCAATGGCTAACATCCTATCTGCTAAGCAAGCCCCACAAGTTCGGGCCCTCGCTGGTCTCCTAGACACTCACCGGTGTAAGATCTCTTTGAAACAGCTCCAAGTATATTGGGACCTTCTTCTCCCCTTTAATCCGTGGCTTACCACGTGTCAGCTTTGGGACCCGGACACCTATACTCGCCTTATAGATAGGGTCACTTCTGCTGTGGAGCAGGAAGGTAAAAGATTCCCTCTTGGCTTATTACAGGCAACATGAAGTCCAGAAGAAATCTTGAAGGGTATAATCTATGATATGCTATATAAAAAAGGATTTAAAAGCAGCTATACCAAGAAAGTAAGAATTATGAGTCAACTGTAAATAAATTATATATTTCTGTTAATGTGTTGTAATTGTTCTGTGTTTGTCTGTCTGTTCGTTCAATGTCAACATATATTGTGATACCTCCGGATGGTAAATATAAATTACTAGAAATCTTTAAAAGAGCTCTATTCAAATGGCCAAAAATTAAATAAGCGCTTATATTAATACTTAAGTTTATTATATTAATACATAAGTTTAAATGTTAATAAGATATCTACAATTAAAAAAAATTGTAAGTCTTAATTAACAAAATTAACTGTACGTCTTCATAAAAAGTTGTTCTTGCCTAGATTAAAATGAATAACTTATTTTTCTTCACAGGATAATATGAAGAATGTAAAACTTATATGAATATTAAAAAGGTTAAAAGTTTGTAAAAATGCTAACTGAAATGTAATAAGTTTTGCAAAAAGACGTATTTTGTCCTAAAGTAGGATGGCTAATTTTTCATAAACTCTTGAAACTTAATTTGCATGTGGCAAGTGTAAAAGGTATTGTGATAACTTTACGTAAGGGAATGTGTTCTGTAAAGATAAAATTTATCTTCAATAGTCTATATGGTTATAAATAATAATAAAAGGTTTAATAAAGCATTGTTTACATTAAGGTATTAAATGGCTAATTCCAAAAGGTCATCTTTAAATATATATATATATAAAACTGAATTGATGATAATAATAATAAAAGGTAATTTTATAACAGGAAAGATTAACAGCAACCAAGCTCCCCTGCCAACTTGCTTTTAGGAAACGGTTTCTAATATTGCATGCTACTAAGTATTTAAAGAAAAGTTATTCTTAAGGAAACAGAAGATGATTTTGTCTTTGCAGCCATTGTCTATTTAGCAACACCCCTCGCTATCGGCCTAGCCACTGTTGCGCCGGACGATTGGAACCTTAAAGAAAGACTCCTCCTCACTGTCATCTTCCTATCTATCGTTACTATATTTACTGCCCTCATTCTCCTTCGTTTATAAAGCAGTCTCCTACAAACCACAAAGCTTCTGTCTTAAACATACCATTCTCAACCCTATCCTCTAAATGATCTTCTCACTTCCCCCACAGCCTTTAATACTTTATTTCTTCCTCATAACCTTTGCTTTCTTGATAATATTTTCCGCCATCTGTCTAGCCGCTACCGCCCCAGAAGATTGGAACCTCGGCCAACGAATTCTACTCTCCATCGCCTTTCTGTTTATTATCCTCTTTTATGCTTTACTCCTTATCTTCCTCCCATAATGACTTCACCAAGCCTCCTCTTGTCCAAAACCGTCACCCTTCTTTTCCTCACACTCCCCATTGCACTCACCAACCCCAGCCATCAGCCTTTTAATTGGACAGTAAGCCTCTGGCAGGAAAAAGTAATCCTCTCCTACAATGTCTTCGCTGCCAAGGAGAGATCAACTACCTGCAACGCGCTGTCATCCTGGACTTTTAACAACAGATGGATCTTATAGCCGCCGAGATCAACAAGAATTGAACATTGACCACCCTTGCTTGCAACGGCAAGATACCGCCCCCCAAATTGTACATTTATATCCCCGTCATACTCACCTCCCTCTTCAGCCCCGCTTCCCTCATTGCTTACTGCCTCTTGGGCCTCGGCTACTTGTTGCTGCTGCCATCCTGGCCCTTATTTGAAAAGAAGGAGGAAATGCGGTCACCCCTCGGGCTGAAGTGTGGTTTGCTGGCCTGGCAGGGGAGCAGCCGCGGCAGGCCAAGCCGCTGCCCCCATAATAGGGTGGCTGGTCGGACTCACCGCCACCCCTGAAGGGAGCTTGGCATGGGCGCAGAGTGCCCTCGGGTCTCCCCTTCTCGGCAGCCATGCTTCCGCAGCCGCCCCTCCTCCCGGGTGGCGCCACACGATGCCTGTGGGGCAGTACCCTTCTTCTTCTTTCTCCCTGCGCAGGCGCAGGGTGGAAAATTCCAGTCTGCCCTTTTCCCCTCCCCCGACAGCAGCAACAGCCAGGCGTGGGCGGAAAAATCCAGTCTGCCCTTTTCCCTTCCCCCGACAGCAGCAACAGCCAGGCGTGGGTGGGAAACTCAAGTCTGCCCTCTACCCCAGCAACAGCAGCCACCAATCACTAAGCCCTGCCCCTTCCCCCAGTAACAGCGACAGCCAATCCCTAATCACCACCCCTCCCCCGTCCAGTACCGCCCACTGACCTTTCGCTGGCAATCAATCAGAACAGGGCGTGGCTTCGACCACTCAGCCTTCCCCAGCCCCTATAAAACTGTTGCCTCTCCCTCAGTAAAGTGGACTTGCGTGTTTACCTTGTCTCCGCGGTGGTTCTTCTGCCGTGCGCCCTCCAGTCCTGAGAGCCCCCGACAAGGGCCTGGCCTCCCTTGTCCCCAGTTCGTCGCCTGCTTCTCCGGGCGACCCCTTCGTCGCTGGCTTCGCTGGGCGACCCCGTCAGCCGAACCGCGCAGCCCCTGTGAGACCGACCCCTCGTCTACTGCCGGACCGACCCCTTGTCCCAAGCGGGACCGACCCCTCATCCCAAGCGGGACCGACCCCTCGTCCTGAGCTGGACCGACCCCTCGTCCTGAGCTGGACCGACCCCTCGTCCGCAGGCAGACCCCACCTCTACCGACCGAGCAAGCCGCCGCAGACTTGTATCTATAATAGGTAAAGAACTCTTATAACTCAATAATAAAAAGGTAACATGATTATAAAATGAGCAAAGGAGACATTTCCCCAAGAAGATATACAAATGGCCAATAAGCACATGAAAAGATGCTCAACATCAGTAGCTACCAGGCAGCAGTGCAAAACAAAACCACAATGAAATAAAAGCAAAAAAAAAAAGAGAGAGAGAGAGAGAAACCAAAAAAACCTCAATGAAAGACTACTTCACCTCACCAGGCTGGCTAAATTTAAAAATCAGATAATAAGCCGTAGTGAGAATATGGAGAAATTGGACTCAGATACTACAGGTGGGAAAATAAAATAGTACAGCTGCTTTGAAAAATAGTCTGGCAGTTTCTCAAAAGTTGAAACATAGAGTTGCCATATGCTATAGCAATTCCACTCCTAGCTATGGATCCAAGAGATATAAAACCATATGTCCACACAAAGACTCCTATATTGAATATTAGTAGCAGCAATATAGCAGCCAAAAAGTAGAAGCAACCTAAATGTTCATCACCTGATGAATGGATAAATAAAATATGGTATGTCCATACATTGAAACATTATTTGGTAATAAGAAGAAATGAACTACTTATTTGTGCTACAAAGCAGAAGAACCTTGAAAACATTATAAGTGATGGCAGCCAGACACAAAAGGCTACATATTATATGCTTTCATTTATGTGAAAAGTCTAGAATAGGTAAATCTATAGAGACAGAAAATGGCTGTCAGAAATGGAGGCTTAATGGGAGATGAAAGGATTTGGGTTTCTTTTCGGAGTGACAAAAATGTTCTAAAATTGATTGTGGTGATGGTTAAATGATCCTGAATATACTAAAATGATGAATGATGTGGTAATGTGAATTATAGTTAAAAAAAACCTTTTACCAAAAAACAGAGTTACATGTTAAACTCACTGCAATGGTTAGAAAAGTATGGCTCATAGGAGCTGGAATTCCATCTAGACCATGAAGAAAGGGCAGGGCCAGTTAGTGGAGAAGAGGCAGGAGGCCTTTCCAGGCTTGGGGAACAGCATGGGTGGAGGCCTGGAGGTAGGATGGCCTTGGTGTGTATGTGTAGGGCAATGAGAAGTCTTCTCAGCTGGAGGATACATGCCTTGGAGAATTTCTGCAGCAAAATGTTAAAGAGATAAGATGAATCCAATCCAAAGGCATTGAAATCCAAGACTAGGCCCTTACTTTGATCCCACATGCGTGGATACACTGAAGTTCCTTGAGTAATTTGATGGAAGCAGTATTTTAGGGAGCTTCAGAACTGCATTTGGCAGTGATGTGCAGGCAGAGATGAAATGGGGAGAGGTTAGGAGCAGGGAAATGGATAATTTATTCCAGTAAATCTAATGAATGGGGTGGAGTTTCCTTTTAAAGTGAATGTAACCTCTCTGTCTCCTGGCAGGCCCTGCCATCCACCTGGGGTGTCAACCACACCAGCCCCCCTATTCTCCAGACACCCAGGCTAGTTGAGTCCTTGGCCACTCAGCACATGCCCATCCCCTGGCCTGAAAAGCCATGCCTCTCTCCAGTTTGTAAACTCCTGCTCAGGTCTGAGGACCACCTTTAGTGTGGACATGTTCCATCCTGGTGGAGGTGGTGGAGGCTCCTGGAGCTGGGAAGAACATTACAGGGCATTAGGGAGATGCTTTGAGAGAGATGCTCTTGCTGGGATGGAAGCAGAATGGTGTTACTTGGAGCCTATAAGCCAGAAAGGCAAAAGACGTCAAAATCACAGGGTAACTATGGGCCCACCACAGACGGAGGGGAGGTGTCTGTGAGTAGGAGAGCTGAGAGGGCAAAGGGAGAAGGACGACGTTGGGATCAAGGTCGGGGGTCCTTATCTCAGTCCAGAAATGGCTTTGCAGTGGTATCCAGTGTGTGTCCTGCAAGGAGGTGCTGTCAAGTAGCCAACGTGGACTGAACAAAACATCACATCCTGGGCTCTCCTTTCAAGAGCCACCCTCACCCCACACTCACATTTGCTGCACTATGCTTTGAGGAATGGTTCATACTCGCCCATCTCTCTGTCGTTTCAATCAGGCCCTAGACTCGAAGCTCGTGGCTCTGCCCAGATCCCAGTCTCCTGCCTGACGTATCAGATGAGCTTAGTAATTGCTCATTTTGTCCTTTCAGTGGATGTTACCCCTCTGAGTTTCTGCCAGAACTTCGGGAGGAAAATTAATCACTTTGAGATGAGTCTGCCCAATTTCCCAAAGTTCTTACATTTCAAATGTGCAGTATCTACTTGTTTAATTGAGTCTAATTGGCGATACTAAGACGATGTCTCATGGGTTTCCTTCTGCCCTTTTGTAGCTTGTTGTGATCTTCCAGTTCCAGTGACCTCCCATGGTAGAGATAAAGAGAAATCACAAATTTTCTTACCTCCATTTTTTTTTTCTCTATGCCTTTTGGAGGGCAGGAGATGGTTCTGTATCATCTACTTCTTTATCCATCAAATGCTTTATTCAGTCATTATGCATTAATCACCCACCGATATGAAGTCAGATTAAATAATGTGAAAGCAAATGTATGTAATTAAAAGAGAGTGAGGAAGAAAGAGCAAACAAGTTAAATTGTGTATACAGTGCAGTGAGCCTGAGGGTGAGCATCGTCAATCTGCTGCCACCTCCTCACTTCTCTGTCCCTGGTTTGAGCAGCTCACCAAGCAGAACATGTTTTAAGACATGTATTTCTCTTATGCCATGGCTCCTAAACGCCTTCCAACTATTTCACTTGATGTACGGCTAAAGAAACTATGCTCTCTTCCTACAATGGAACTAAAACTGACTTTGTTGGACATATTGAGAGATAGTGTAGTTCCAAAGAAAAGAATGGAAAGCTTATTTTGACCACATGTAATTTTTGCCTTAGATGCGGACTTTAGGACCAACCCGTGTCAGATGCTCCTTCTGAGCCAATTCTCATACCTCCTGTGCCTGTCACAATGATGAAATGAATTCACACTGCGCCCCGAGGGAGCTCACAATTTAGAGAAAACATCCTGAGTGCTTTCTCTCTGCACCTTCTCCCTGTTCACCTCCTTCTACCCGTTCAGCCCCCCATGCTACTTCCTGGATCCTTGGATGTGAGTCCATTGCCCTTTGCTTTCCACCCAAATCATACAAATCTCATTTGACAATTAAGGGACAGGAGGGAGTCGACCAGATCCAGTCAGTGGTTTCTGGCAGATTAAATGTAAGGTTTTGCGGGTTCCTATTCTTTCTATTTATGAAGAGGAAAGACATATCTGGCCAGTCCTGAAATTAAAAACAAGATTGGCTCACCCTTTCACGATACATTGGCTGACACACAAAAGTAGACCACATTTCTGCTTTAAGCAATTACCTTAGATTATCCTGTAATTTCCTCTCCTCTTTCCTTCCTTCTATCTGACCACCTATTTATTTATTTTAAATTAAAAAAAAATTATATACCCATGACAAAATTTTAGGCAATATAAAAGAGGTCATAGTGACGAGGAAAATTTATCTTTTCCTGTTTGTCCTTAATCCTCCAGTTTCTCCTCCACAACCTTAAGGTATACTTTCACAGACAGTCTTCACACAGAAGTTTACTGTAGGGAGTTGATGTGGCTCAAGCAGTTGAGCACATGCCTCCCACATGGGAGGTCCCAAGTTTGGTTCCCAGTGCCTCCTAAAGAAGACAAGCAACCAGCAGACATCGAGCAAAAAACCATGAGCAGACAAAGAGCAAAAAATTTTTATTATATATAAGCCCTGTATTTTATTTATGTTCTCAAATGGTATCATAAAATACACAATGTTTTACTTTGTTCTTTGCACTTAACAATATATCTTGGCTATTGCCCCGCATCTCTTACATTACTTCTCTCTCCTCCCTGGCACTTCTTCTTAGAGCTCCACACTGACATCTAAGGTCTCCTTGTGGTCTTGCCACTTTTGGCAGTTTATGTGAACAACAACAATAGCAATAGCAAAGCAGCAAGGATGAAGTGCTCTGCATATGTGAACTCATTTAATCCACGCAACAAAAGTATAGAGTAGATATCATTATCCCCACTCTGTGGATCAGGAAGCAGAGGCACACCATGAGGTCAGGGCCTGCGGGTGGGAGAGCTGGGATTTGAAGCACGGCAGCCTGACTCTGGAGTCTACCAGTTGCACCTTCTGTGGTGTATCTACCACGGTAGTCTGTGTTTGGCTTTCTTTGCTTATTTGATTGCAGGATTCCCCAACATTCTCAGCTGAGAGGCTCCTTTTGGACTGAGCTCTGCCTTCCAGCCCTGCTAGGGATGGGGAAATTCAGACAGGATCTGAGGCTGTTCCCACTGGGATTCGTGAAGCAGCACATACTCCTGGAAGAATACATGCAACCCCACCTTCCCAAGCTATACCTGATTTGGGAAAAATTGAGTCACAATAAGTTCCCACACCTTGGCTCATCTATCTTCAGGATCTCTATCCAGTACCCCCTCTCATTTCTCCTTGGGAGATTTTGCAACTGCTTCACAAATCAGCCCTCTTGACCACCCCCCTGGAGGCTGCCTGTCCCGGCTCCTGGCCAGGGTGCCTCTGACTTCACAAATGCTGCAAAAGGAGCTATGCTCTTGTGGGCTGCCAAGAGACCTGTGGCTGCCTGCTCTGTGGCCGCAGGAGATAAGGCTCTTCCAAGAGCTCTGGACACAGTGCTCTGAAAGGGAGCTCAGAAGAGGGAGAGAGGCTCTTGGATCTGGGGATCAGGGTCTGCTCATGCAGGGGGGCCTCTGATCTGGAGACTGCCGGTGGATGGCGGCAGGGGTGGGCTGAGCAGTCTATTCTGGGCAAGGAGAGCATCCTGGAGGAGACATGCACATGGACATCTGAGATTCTGGAACTGTGCTCCATGCTGAGCCCTGAGCCCAGCAGGACCTGTCCCTCGGTTTGTCACGAATTCAAATCCTACCCGACTCCCAGGGCCCAGGTTCAGCTCTGCCTCCTCCCACTCCAGCCCGTATTGAACTTCAGTAGCGTTTACTGGCTAGGAAAAATCAATGAGGAGTCATGGAGTGCCACCTGTTCTCCATTTGAGGGATATGCAGAAGCGTTGTCTCCCTGCCTCCTGGCTTCGTGGAAGTTGGGGGAGGTAGGGGAGAGACAGGGCCCTTGGAATGCCCTCAGTTGCTCCCTTCTTTGTTTGTTCCCAGCTGTGTGGGTTTTCCTCATCATTTAATATCCAATTAGTGACTGACCTAGAGCTCATTTCCCCAGAGTCTAAATTAGGTCCTTGGAGATGGTGGGCAGAGGGTGCAGGGGAGGGAGAAGGCAGGGCGCTGTGTCTGGCAGCACCGGAATCTCTTCTCTCGGTTCCTGAGAGGTGCTTGGATTCTCATGGATGCGTTTATGAATTATAGGCCAATGTCTCTGAGGCCCCCTCCCCCTCATACACACACACACACACACACACAAAGGAAAGAAGAGAATCCTCTCAGACTGTGCAGAGAAATCAGAGCCGCTGAACAACTTCTCCATAAGAGACAGGTAAAGTGAAGGCTCTCCTGGGGCCCAGCCTCAGGTTCTCAGGACACACCGCTGTGTCTTTGATTCTGCGATTTCTTGGTTCACTTACTTAGAATTCTCCGACAGGATCTTTGTCTTTCTACAGTCTGAGGAGGAGGCCAGCTGACAGGATTTTAGGCAATGTGACTTGTAACTGGATTAGCCACAAAGGAGACCACATCACATTAACGCAGGTGGACCTGTCTGCCTTGAGGGAAGAGAGGAGGGGTCCTCGATATTCGAGAACAGGAGTCAGCCCTTGCTATCTGAAATGAAGCAGAGTTGAAGTGAGAAAGAATCAGTCAGAAGGACCAGGAGTTTTGTGTTTGGAAAGTAGTCGGCATCGCTTTTGAAAACGCTGAGAAGTGTCGCAGTGCCTTCGGGGATTCTCGGGAGTTGTGGATTTCACTGGAAGTTCCTGGCATAGTGGGAGGTGGGAGAGAAGTGGTGCCTAAAAATACATCATGGAGAGAGGGCCCATGAAATCATCTTCCCAGGATACTCACCTACCCTGGCCAGACTGTGACTCCGGTCCCTTGTCCGTATTTGAACATAGTGGGAGCTTAATAACTGGTGTTGACTGACAGGCAGCTTGAGAGGGACATGGGGAACCTGGAGAGGGTTCAGAGGACAGACCCGGAGGTGATGAAATGGCTGGAAATAAGAGCTCTGAGACAAGGTCAAGAGAACTGGACTCCTCCACTTGGAGAGGAGAGGGATGAGGGTGAGGGGTGGGGGCAAGCCGTCTTCAGCCTGCAGGGTTAGGCCTTAGCCCTTCTCTGGCCATGCCAAGGATAGCTTGAGAGGTACAGTTGCATTTGCTGTTGGTGTGTGTGCGTGCGAGTTTCTGGAGCTCTAGAAACATCACAGCAATAGAAAGCTGTATTTTCAGATTGTCAACACAATTGCTCCCTTCTATAAATGAGCATGATCAGAACTTACAGCAACTGCAGCTATCAGATCTCTAAAGCTTTCATGTTCTAGAAGGATGATCTGTGAGTGATGGGATTTCAGACAGCTGGATGGGTGTGAGGCAGACAGTGTTGAGCAGGTGGGGGCCTTCCTGGGACTCATCAATCATCAATTACCCTCTGCCTGAGACCACCCACCCTGGAAAGAAGGACTGGAGTGAGGCAAAAGTGGGTGGGGAGATGCTTTCCCTAGATGAAGGGAACAAACATTTATGGAGCACCCAGTATGTGCCAAGAATCTTCATGGGTGGTCTCATTTAATTTTTATAATAATCCCATGAGGGAGGAAGAGGAGGATTGTTTTCCCCATTTTATAGATTAGGAGATGGAGGCAGAAAGAAATGAAGCACACAGAACTCATTAGGAGAATTGGGATTTGAGTCAGGACAGGTCAAATTTCAGAGCCCACCTGCCCTTGCTGAGGGAAATCCAGCGAATAGAGTCAGCCTTTTCCTTAGGCCCCAGAGCTCTTCAAAGGTACCCAAGAGAGCATCTTAGGTCAAACTCACCTGAGCATAAGAGCCCAAGTGTAAATCAAGAGGTAGCTGGGAGGTTCTCCAGCCTCCCAACCCCCTCCGTCTCCCTCAGCTTTGGCTGTGCTGTAAGAGGCGGGAGGGTCTACCTTGGAGCATCCCTGAGTCCCCTGTAGGCCCAGAGGAAAGCTGCGTGGGAGGAGAAGGGATGCCGTTTGTGTGTCTGTAAATGGGGAAAGGGATACAATCCCAAGCTTGGATTTACAGTCGGTGTTCGGTTGCCTCAGCCTGGAATCTGAACCGAACCATTTTCCATGGGCAAATGAGCCAAACAATCGAGCTCACAAAGGGAACAGTTCTGCCCTGTCAGTTAACAAGCTGAAAGGGGGGGTGCGGAGTGGGGAGGGCAGGAGGAGACTGCTGGTCTGAAACCCATAGCCTCTCGTCCTGCTGCTCCGTGGCCGGTCTTTCTGCTTGGGAACCTGGGACGGAGGCTAGTCCGATTTCCCTGCGGGTCTGAACGGTGGGAATTTTTTTTGGTGGCAGATTGAATTTTCCTGTGGTGGTTTGAGTTACACCTGCCCCAATTCATTTAATTAGGGCTGAAGCTGCTGTCTATTGTGTCCATTGGGCCTCCCTGCATGAATAAATAGTAACTTATGTTTATTTTCTTTGGGGAGGGGATTTTTTTTTTTAAATGGTGGGGTTGGCAAAGGATGGGGGCATCAAGAGCGATGAAGAAATCCTAAGAAAGGAGGAGTTTAGAGGGCAAATTTTCACCACATTAAGCCTGCAGTCGTGACTCTTCTCCCCCCACTTCTTTTACACAATGAATTCAGTCTCCTCTATTTTCACATCTGTTCCCCAGCCAGGTTCTCTTTCTATTCACAATATACCTGGGTCTCAGGTATTTTCCTCCTTGGTACTCCTTGTCTCCTCTGTCCCTTCTCCTTTTACTGTAGTTTTCCATTCCAACTGTCTCTCCCGCTCTCTTTCTCAAAATAGCTTCTTTCTTGTAGAACAAGATCATTAATAGGGAACTTGTTAAACATGTCATGATATAGTCTTGCTAGAGAATAGTATGTAGCCAAGAAAAAGAATATACAGACTCTATGGATATTGACATGGAATGCTTGTCAAGGGATATTGCAGAGGGAAAAAATGTGAATAGTATTCTCCCTTTGTATAATAAAAGGCTGCTTATATGTGCACATCATATTTCTGCAGATTTACAAAAGAACAGTGAATCTCGTTGTTCTTGTGGAAGGTGAATAGAGTCTGGATTTGCAGAGCTATTTTTTTATGGCATATATTTTTTGTAGTATTTGATATTTTTTATTACCATGTCAATGCATGACTTTTTGCGATGAAGAACAAATTTATAAAAGGTAAACATGCAATATTAAATAATGATATCAGACAGTACATGCTCAATTACCGGTGAAGCCATGATTCATATCTGGGTTAGGGGATCCAAATTTGATTCCCAGTTCCCCTAAATACTGGTATGACTTTAGGCAATTTACTCAATCTTTCTAAACCTCAGTTCCCTCATCTGTAAGATGACATTCATAATAATATCTGTATTATAAGTTTTCTTTTTTTATCTTAGAATTTGCAGTAAAGGTTGTTGATTAAGTATATAACTACATGGATTTTAAGTTTTGGTTTCTTTATATAAACTTTTCTAGGTAAGTAAATGGACAAATTAAAAAAAAATGTAATAGCATGGATCCTAACTGCCCATTTAGAAAATTATAGAACTATAATGAAAGCTCTAAATTCCAAGGAGGGTGAGAGCACTGTTTACCTGGAGTGTTCTGAGTGGCTTTAGAGAAGCTGCAGACACCTGAGCCTGGAGGAAACCGCTTAGGCTGTGTGGCCATTCCAGTCTCAAGCAACAGTATGGACAAATGGACCAATTAAAGGTCAGAGGATGTTGATGAAGCCATGAGTAGACCAGTTTGGCAAGAGCAGAGGTTTCCTGAGAGGGCAATACATTGAGTCAAAGAAGTTGGAACCCAGTGGCTGAGGGCCTTGAAGACCAGGCCAAGGACCTCAAATTGTATCCCAAAGGCAGTGGGAGGCACTGCAGTTATCAAAATGGGAGTAGTCTGGTTATCTATTGCTGTGTAATAAATTACCCCAAAACTTAGTGGCATAAAACTACCACTTGTTATACTCACAGGTTCCGTGGGTCAAGGGCTTGGAGGGGGCGCAGCAGGAATGGGTTGTCTGGCTCCACAATACCTGGTGATTGCTTGGCTGGGGCCTTGTCTACCCGTGTGCAGTTGATGCTGGCATCAGCTGGGACCTCAGCTGTGTCTGTCTTCCAGAAATACTCAATGGCCCCTCCATGTAGGTTGAGCCCCCTCATAACAGGGGCTAGGTCCCAAGCACCCGTATCCTGGGAGAGCCAGGTAGAGGCTGTCTTCCTCGTCTGACATTCTGATGTCATGCAGTGTCCCCTCCACTGACTCTCTTCATCAAGGTAGTCACAGAGGCTTGCCCAAGTTCAAGGGAGGTTAAGTGGAGCCACTTCTTGTTGGGGGAGCAGCATGTGGGAGCAGAAATATTATTGGGGTCATTTTCAGAACATACAATCTTCTATAGAGGGTGATATGGAAAAGCCATTCATTCAAAGCAAATATTTATTGAGTGTCTACTGTGTGTTAGGTGGGTAGTATGTTAGAGGCTGGAGATACAGTGATGAGCAAAAGCAGACATGATTCCAACCTCCTGGAACTGACAGTTGGTTGGGGGCAGACATTAGTCAAATGATGACACAAAAAAATGTGAAAGTTCAACTTCGGTAAGTACCTGAGAAGAACATGGGGCAATGAGTGCATATAACAGGGTATGGGTTTTTGGAGCCAGAGAGGTCAGGGAAGGTTTTCCTGAGGAAGTGAGGTTTGAGTTGAGAACTGAAAGATGGTAGAAGCTGAGTAAATGGAGTGGGAAGGAAGAGGGTTCTCTGGGCAGAGCTTCCACGGAAGGCTTGAGTGATGCCCGTGTTTGTAGTCCTGGAGAGAGAGGACAGTGAGAATGAGAATAAACAGCCATGGAGCAATGAGAGAGAAGTTTTAAAGAAAGAATCAACTTGCTGAATAAGGGAGATTTTTGAAGAGGTGAAAAGTCAAGTATTTCTCTGAAGTGTCAGATCAAGAAAGGAGAATGAAGCCAGGATGTCAGGACAGGGGGCAACTTGGGGTGTGGGAAGTGGTGGTCAGGTTGAGAGATGTTGAGTTTGAGGCAATGGTGATATAAAATGGCAGAATTATAGATTGTTGGCTTGTCTTACCAGGTAAGAGGGAGTTACAGATTTTAGAGCAACTGATGTAAAGCTGAGGACGAAAAGCATGGGAATAAATTGGATTTTTGAGAGAGAGAGTAGATCAGGAGGGGTCTGAATTCTGGGGAGTGGATGCATTTAAGGGGAAAAGAGGAAGAAAAGCTAAAGAAGGGATAGAGAATTGTCCGAGGCAGAAGAATGGGGGTAGGGCATGGTCTAGAAAGTAAAAGGTTGGAAACATTTCAGGAGGAGGAGGTGGTCTGGGGGGACCACTTAGGGCACCCAGCAAAGAAGAGTGAGCAATGGAAGGGCATGTGGTTCAGTGGCTTGGCATAGGGCTGCCCCAAGGTGCTGGGGCAGGAAGAAGGGATAAGTGAGGGGAGAGACAGTGGTGAGGCAGTGGGCCAATGATGGAAGGGGAGTGAAAACTTCAACAGTGAACGGAGGAACCAAGCTATGGGATGAAAGTGGGGACAGGTTACGGGGGTTGGGGTGGAGTAGGGAGGATGGCAGGTCAAGATGGGACAGCTCTGCTCTCATAAAAGAACTGAGGGGAAGCTTCTGGGGCAGGAGAGATGGAAAGCACTAGAGAAGGATCTAGGCTGCGTTAGACCACAACGTCTTGGGACTTTGGATCTTCCTTTGGCTCAGGATTTCCCTCTTCCTTGTTAGGATGATGATCCCAAAGCACCGTGGTTACAGAGGGTCTGTTGGCTAGAGGGAAGTGAACCCAGGGAGGCTGATTAGTGCTGTAAGCCCGTGCCTGGCTGAGCAACTAAGACAGACGGAATCTTGAAACAACTAGTCCATACAGAATTTTTGCCCCAAGATGAAAAACAATTTTGACATTAAAGAGCTCTCCAGTGGCCTCCTGTATGCTTCTATCAGGACATTGACAACATTATGGTCTGTTTACAAACCCTTCCCTCCCGGCCAGCCCATATGCTCTCAAAGGCAGGGACGATGCCTTATTTTTCTTCGTTTGCCAAGACCAGACATCATACCTGGCATGTCGGGGCCTCTCAGAGGTTGAGAGAGGGCAGGGCCTCTTTCATTTTTGAGCACTCTGACAGTGACAAAACAAGGTTATAAACACCATGGTATCATTAAAACAATAAATGGAAGGATTTAACATTTTTGCACACTTGCACAGAAGGAAAATGAAACATTCATGCTATAAATATAAAAATTCCAGATTTAAAATTTTTTGAAATGTTTAAAAAAATTATTAAAAAAAAATAAGTGAAGTCTACTTCCAGTTCTATCAGACTGTGTGCATAATCTCCTTGAGAGATGTCAATGCCTGTATTTGAGGTTATCAGGGCTGTGAGACAAAGGCCAAACAGCCCTTCCCACTGTGACATAGCCTCCCCAGTCACCCCTCCTCCCCCACCTGCCAGGCCTTCGGCTCAGCCCTGGGCATACAAAAGACACTCAATTTGTGCACTGTTTCCTTTGCTTGGACCTCACTCTCCCTAGATATCGCCATGGCTTGCTCCCTCTCTCAGATCGTTGCTCCAGTGTTAGCTTTTGGAGAGGCCTTCCCTGAGCATTCTACTTTAAATTGCATCCCCCCCACCCCCACCCCAACTCCTTCTTGGCTTGATTTCTTTCCCTCTTATTTACCGTCACCCAATATTCTGCGCACTTTGCGCGTGTATCTGTTTGCTGTCGATTTGTGGCCCCCTTGAATGTGAGTTCTGTGAAGGCATGGAACTTTGGTCCTAGAATGAGTGGCTCAGAGTAGGTAATCAATGAATATTTGCTGAGTGACTACATGAGGTCATTTCTTTTACTTCTGAAGCAAATGGAGCATTTGAGGGTAGAACCAATCTTGATATACCATCGATGAGCACGTGACAGGCATTTGCAGGAGGCCAAGGGAGAAAGGAGGCTCCCAGGAACTGGAGCAGTTGAGACAACTGGGTGGTATAAGGAGGGGGTTGCTATCTGCAGAGACCAGGCCAGTGCTCACAGGGCCAGAGGTAGTGCTCCAGTGGAGAATGGCCAGAGATTGACACCCGGGCTGAGAACAAGAAGGCAGATTCTGAAATCGCATCATTCTTGGCAGCAGAGAGGCCCCAAGCTTCCCTTGGGCTAAAAGGCTGTGTGGCTTGGTTTTAATGTCCTACCTGGGTCAGAGGTGAGGATGGGAAGGATGGGAAGCGGGAACTGGGTGCCCTGTGCAAGGTCTTGCTTTACATGATGGGAGAAATGGAAGAATTCTGAGCCTTGTGACCTGCCTGCTTCGATGCTTTTATATATTATTTTCTTTTCCCTTGGTTTCATTATTATTATTTTTTTCTTGTTAAAAGTTACATTTGACTATTCCAACTTTTTCTTGGCTGACCTAAGGTGAAAGAGAACTGCTGATGGTGAGGCCCATTGGAGAGCAGAGGTAGAGGGCAGAAGCCAATCCAGCTATAGAAGAGAAGGAACTGGGAGCAGATAAGGCACAAACTCAGGAAGGAACAAATTGGGTGGGCTGACCACTGAGTCTTTCCTCTTTGAGGTGTACTTTGCAGGATACACAAGCCAAAAAGGCAGCTCAATCTTGACCTCCTGCTGATGTAACATCACTGAGTCAGCAAAGCAGTTACGCACATACAAGCACACAGGTACAGACTAGCAGCCAGGCTGGTGGAAGGAAATTGAATTTAGTTCAACAAGCAATTATCAATTGACCCTGGGGATACAGAGATGAGTTAGGAATCTAGTGGAGGAGAGAGGCATGCAAGTAAAGTTCAGTGCAAGGGGGAGGGGAGAGCATTGAATGAGGTACAGAGGATGACTCTCAGTGTGTGCATGCGATGAGTGGGTGAGTGGAGAGTTAAGGAAGGCTTCCCAGGGAGATGAAGGTGGAAGGAAAGGCAGCCCAGGCAGGCACAACCTCACAGACAGGCAGACAGAAAGAGACGCGGGATTCTGGGGAGGAAGGGACTGATCCCCCCTGGCATCCTGCTGTGTTGTAGGCACTGTGTTAGGTGCTGTGTCATGCCACCATCTCGTATAATCCCCACCACTTTGCCATTATGACCCATTTTACAGAGGTGTGGAGCTAGAGGATGACCAGCCAAAGACCAGACCAGCATGGCAGCATCGTGGGAACAGGGACCCACACCCTATGTCCAGTGATCTAAAAATGGTAGAGAGCTGAAGGGGGATTTCAGGCGGACTCAGAGGTGGAAGAATATTTGGGGTTAGGGAATTCCCTTTGGTGGGTCCCTGAGATCACTCCAGGTCAGTAGGAGCCTGCTCCACAATGGAAAAGCTCCGTGGCTCAGACATCAAAGAAGGGCCATGGGCGGTCCTCTGAATCTCCAGGGAGACTTGCTGACCTCCAGGAGGTTGATGGATCCAAGCAGCAGCGGGGGTGATGGGGGCTGAGTGCTGGGGCCCCCACCGCAGAACTTGGCTTACTGTGTGTCCTTGGGCAGGGCGCGCCCCACTCCTGACGAGAAACCCAGCTATTAGTTTTCTGTGTGTCCATGGCCTGAGGGGAACAGGAAGCAACCAGGAGGTCCTGCTTTCCTGTCTCTGTGCCTTTACGCAGGCTCTCTGCCCCACCTGCTGCCTCAATACCCCTTGACTTGAACAATCTAAGCTCCCCCAAGATGTAATGGGAACATCTCTGGCTTTGAATGTGGAATACTAGGTTTGAACTGGGGTCGTCCCATTTCTTCCTGTGCCGGGTCATCCGTGTCAGGTGAGACCTTCCATTTCCTCATCTATTCATTGACACAGTCATACCTAACCTGCAGGGGTATTCTGGGCATGGACTAAGACCAAGGGTGTATTTCCCAAGCATTAAAGCTCTGTGTATATGCAAGTTATTAATCACAGCTAATAACTTGTGATTAACTATTAATCACAGCTAATAATGCATTTCGGATTCTTCAGAGAGCTAAATCAGATCATCTCCCCCTCTAATTCTTTCTCTTCCAAATAGTGCCTTCTAAAGCTGCGGTTGCAAACTCTGGCCTGTGGACCAACTCTGGCCTGCTCTCTGTTTCTGTGGCCTGTGGGCTAGTGAGGATTTTTCCACATTTAAATGGTTGAAATACAATCAAAGGAGAATAATATCTCCCTATATGTGAAAATTATATAAAGGCCAAGTTTCAGTCTCCATTACTTCTGTTGGCATGCAGCCATGCTCATTCACTTACGTGCTGTCAGTGGTAGCTTTCGCACTCTAATGGACGAGCTGAAGAGTTGTCTCAAAGGCCAAAAGTTTTCCCCTCTGGTTCTTAATACAGAAACTGTTTGCTGATCATTGCTCTAATATAATAAAACGAAGCAAATCAAAACTCAGAGCAAAACCCCAGTTCTTAAGCATCTGAATGGGCTATGTCCGCAGCTCCAGATCTCTGAGTCTTTGATCTTGGGGTCTTTGAGGTATTCATACAGATCTGACTTTCAAGAGTTCCTCTCTGAGAATCTCAAGTTGAATTGCTCAAGGCTTAGATAGGATTGACAAAGCCCCCCAAGAAAGTCCTTGAGCAGGATGGCCCGCAGGCACCGCCTCCACATCTGAGGGACCGAGCAAGGCCCAGCCCTTAGGAAAGCTGCAGCTGTCTCGACTCTGGAGCCACGCAAATCCCACCCTACCCACGCTACTTTAGCCATTGAAGTCCCCTGCCTGTCAGCTGGCTAAGAGCTTTGCCTAGTGACAGGTCTCCAATTTAAATATAATCACCTTTTTATATCCCTATAGCTCTCTGAATGCCTCTCCTGACCCAGAGCTTTCCCTGGTGATTGAAAAGAGCTAAACCAACAAATGGCATTATCTCCTCTGAATGGCCTCAGTTTATCACCTGGACAAGCCCAGAAACTACAATCCTGAGCTTCTCTTTGTTGTACCAACAGGTGCTCAGGAAGGAGTGGGGGTGGGCAAGGGGGAGGATGGGTTTAAACACCAGAACAACGCTAAAGGAGGAGGGCTGCGGAAGGCTCTTTGGGGAGATCTTTAAAAAGTTCTCTGGAACGGGCTGGACCCAAGCGCTCGCGGGAGGCAGGGTGGCAGAGTTGACACAATGATCTTTCAAGCCTCTTCCCAAACCAAAAAAAAAAAAAAAGTATTTTATGAAAAGAGCGGGTCCTTAAACTTTTCCTTAAAAATTCAAAGGGAAAAAAGGTTCCAAGGAAATTTTTTTTTCTTTTATTTTTTGGTTCTGTATGTAAGTATTCCAATGGCTGTAGCCAGGTTAGTGGTCATACTCTCTGCCCTTAAAGCTATCTGACAAGTGTCTGTGAGGGTTCCAGACTTCCTCACCTTTTCGGAGATATTGAAATGTTTAAACATTCAGTAAAATTTGGTATTGGAGAACCCGGAACTAAACTTTGGAGGAAGCAGGATGATATGGGGCAGAGGTCCACAACTTTTATCCTTAAAGGGCCTGATAGTAAATACTTTAAGCTGTGCACGTCTTGTGGTCTCTGCTGCAACTACTGAAACCTGTCATTGTAGCACAAAATCAACTGAAGACTATATGTAAATGAATGACCATGGCTATGTTCCAATAAAACTTTATTTGCAAAAACAGATGGTGGGCTGGATTTGCTGACCTCTGGCATGGAGCTTTTGCCTGCTTAGCACTCTCTGCTTTTCTCTGCCAGATGCTAAAGCACAGAAAATGTGTCACTTTTTGGCAGGAGGGGCCCTAATGGGCCCAATGGGACCTGAATTTGGGAATAAACAGAATTCAGGAGATGAGGTACAGGATATTTAGAGCCAAGGTGCAGTGGTGGTTGGCTGTAGAAGGCGGAGTAGGCACGGGGTGAGGAGGAACTAGGCACCCTTGATGGTGGAGCATCTGAATGTAGATGCTGAGATTGAGTGGGCACAGGCACATGACATCTGATCCCTGGTGCTGCCAAGGATCCTAAACAACCCACACCTTACTCAGCTGGGCTCCAGGAAGCCCAGTTGTATTATGGTTGCTGCTCTTTTTGACCATCCCTGGGGACTCCTGAGATTCCTTTCTCCTTTATCCCATCAACATCCTTCTTGTCAACTCCCAATCTCCGATCCCACAAAAGCCTTCAAAGCCTACCTTTAAGAAGCCTGCCTCGGCCATACCTTCCCAATGTTCTTGACATTTAGAACAAATCCACCCTCCTCCATGCTGCCCCAGTCCTGGTATATAATGTTGCAAGTTATATTTATAGCTTCATCACTGCTAGATTGTGAGCTTTCATGTGTATGTGTTGCCCACCTTTACATTTTCCATAGTTCGTTACAGAAAAATGCTTGCCAAAGAAAGGAATGTGTGCAATGAAAGTTAAGTCAGGGAAGCGGACTTGGCCCAGTGGTTAGGGCGTCCATCTACCACATGGGAGGTCCGTGGTTCAAACCCTGGGCCTCCTCGACCCGTGCAGAGCTGGCCCATGCACAGTGCTGATATGCACAAGGAGTGCCGTCCCACGCAGGGGTGTACCCGCGTAGGGGAGCCCTATGCGCAAGGAGTGCACCCCGTAAGGAGAGCCGCCCAGCGCCAAAGAAAGTGCAGCCTGCCCAGGAATGGTGCTGCACACACAGAGAGCTGACACAACAAGATGACGCAACAAAAAGAAACACAGATTCCTGTGCCGCTGACAACAACAGAAGCAGACAAAGACGATGCAGCAAATAGACACAGAACAGACAACTGGGGCGGGGAGAGGGGGTGAGAAGGGGAGAAAAATAAATAAATAAATCTTAAAAAAAAAGTTAATTCAAAGTTACTCTATCTAGTGGTCTCTTGTCTGACTTTCCAACAGCTTTGTTTATGGGGTCTTCTTTCCTAGCTAGTCATACTTTTTGAAGGAAGGGTCTGGGTTGTAGTCATCAGGACAATACGAGTCCCATGTGCCAGAATTTCCATGACCAGCTCAGGCTAGAAGTGGGAGTCCTTGGTTCCTGTAATCAAACCTAGGAATGGCAAAGTGCAGCTGGCCTCAAGGACAACTGAGAACAGGTGATAGAAAATGGGCAGGACTTGCCATTCCTTGTCTCTTTCTGTCCATGTGTCAGTCTCGTTCACTCAGACTGGCTCTTTTTTGAGGTTAGAACCAAGGGTAATTTCTAAGTTTCACACCTGCCAAGTTTACCCAAAGATGAACTGCCCTTACTCCTGAGTTCTAATTCAAAACATCTTTGGGAAGCTTTGGGCTGCCTTTACGCCCAACCCATGGTTGGGGAGGCAGGTTTTCATAGAACATGACTGGCATGGGAGGAAGACATCCTGGAAGGAAGGGGGATGCATTTCTTAGACATCGGATGGAGGTGTCCCAGGCAGACAGAATAAGAGAGCCCCACTTCATTGTCTTCCTGCTGAAGTAGCCCTTCCTCAGTGCTTGGACATAAGCAGGAACCCATGGGGTCTGAAATGAGCCTTTTCCCTTCTCTGGCGACCACCTCTCACCCCTTGTTCAAGGTCTGTTTCCCAGAAGAAATGCATCCCGCTCTCAGCGATTAGGAATCCACTTTTTCTACAGACCTTATAGGAGAGACACACCATTGCCAGATTTGCTCTTTCCTTCTCGAGCCATTAAGCTTTGAATAAAACGAGGACCAGCCATCTATCATCTATTTGACACATATTTGTCCAGCACTTACTTTTCACAAGATATTGTGTGACCTGCTTTTGTTGTCATTATTTATTCTACTCAACTCTGTGAGGTTGGCATCTGCACTTTTCAGGTAAGCAAAGAGAGGTCTAGAAAGGTAAAATTCAAGCCTTCCCAAGACATCACCATCTATTACGTGGCCAAGCTGGGGTATTAATGTGGGTTTTTTTGAGGCACTTTCAAAGAGCAGAAGGTTCCACTGAAGGCAGGAAGGGCTGACTCTTTACTGGTAGAGTTCCCAGCATCCATATTATATGTTGGGAGAAATGATTTAGACAGGTTTTGAGAACCCCGAGCCCACCAAAAACAGACCAGATTCTCTCTGTCTGTCAACTTCAAATGAGTGTTGGGGTTCTCCTGTGTGCCCCCTCCTTTCCCCTGATGCTTACACTCTGACCTCTCCATTCCCATTTCCTTGGTACCAAATGCAAAACCCCTGGGGTGGAGGGTGCCAGGGACGAGTGGGAGGGTAGGTTGGCAGGGCTCTCCGGATGCCCTCCGTCTGTCTCCCAGGACTTGTTCCCAGGCTCTAAGGAGTCTTGTGGCCCAGCCCACGGGACCCACAGGACTACAGCTCCAATTTCTTTTTTCTTTGGCTTCAGTACTTCCCAGCTCCTGTCTCTTGGGGGTAGGGTGTATGTGGCTGGTGAGTGGAGACTGGGGCAAGGGAGGGGGCATTTAAGTGGAATGGGTGGCTGGTAATATTTTCCAGTCCTTTCTAAAGTGTCTGCCTTCCCTGAATGGATACGGAAGTTAGCCAGCCGGCTGACTGCTCCGACTGCAAGACTGGTTACCACTTACCTCATCTGGGCAGCCAGACTAGGGACGGGGTGGGGGCGAGGGGGGAGGAAATTGAGCAGGGATTAATCCAGTGCCCAGTGAATTGATAAACAAAGACGGTGGTGATCAAGTAACCTTTTTCCCAAGCTCAGGCCTTGGGGAGGTGGAGAAGAGCCAGGTAGTTCAATTAGTGCTGCATGGGGTGCTTCAACATTTCATTTCTGTTCCATTCCACTCCATGCCTCACCATTCTACAAGCTTCAGTTGGGACTGGAATGTTCCAGTTATACACTAGTCGAGGAAGGATAGAGAAAGTTCTAAGATTAAGACAGAAGATTCAACCCTCTAGGCATTCCCTTCTAGGGGGTGACAGTTAGCTTTTGTTGCATAATAAACCAACCCCAAACTTAGTGATCTGTCCCAACAATCATTTACTGCTGCTCCTGAGCCCACAGATCAGCTGGGCAGTTCTGCTGATTTCTGTTGACCTCAGATGGGCCTGCACATGTGTCTGTGGGGCAGCTGGCTGCAGTCCTTCTCCACCTGCTCACTCATTCTCCTGCAGGCCAACTCGGGCTTGTTCACGTGGCAGAGGCAGGTTGCCAAGAGAGTGAAGGGAAGCATGCAGAGCCTCTTGAGGCCCAGGTTTGGAATCTATCTGACTACATTCTATTGGCTAAAGCAAGTTACTAGGCCAGTCCAGATTCCTAGGGTTCTTGGACTTTCCTTGGGTACTAATAACGGGTGGGCTGTGGTTTGGGAACTTGGTGGAGGTTCTGTTCAAGTCATTGCCAGTCTGGAAGATGTGGCCAAGAGTGAGGTGTGAGAAGGGAGCCCAGTTGCATGAACTACTTCCATCCTGATGCGGTTGTCATGCCTTTTTCCACTCTGCTTGTAGTGACAGACACAGTGTTCAAAGATGAAATATTTGGTTGCAAGGAACAGAAATGCAAATCCAGTTAGCTTAGACCAATGAAGCATTTATTCCAGAGTTGGGCATGACATTGGGGTGCCTCAAAGAAATAAAGGAAGAGCTACATGAATCAGGACACTTTCTCATCATTGTTCATCTCTGGTTATCTGTGTTTACTTTTTTTTTCTTTCCCTATGATCTCCTTATTTTTGCTTTTTTAATGTTACATTCAAAAAATATAAGTGTTCCCATATACCCCCCACCTCCCCTTCACCCCACTCCTCCCACATCAACAACCTCTTTCATCATTGTGGCACATTCATTGCATTGGGTGTTTCTTTCCATCTGTTAGTTAATTTGGACCACTTCCCATAGACTTTCTCCTCTTACTGAGACCAGGAGTCCCTGCTCAATAACCTCTGTAGAAAGAGAGTGCTTTTGTTCTACCAGTTTTCTTAGATTAATCCTAGGGAAAGATTCTGATTTTCTCTGCTTGGATTTAAGTGTCACTTTTGCTTGCACATAGACCACCAGGCTTTGCTAGTCCTTGATCTTGTGCCCATTCCTCTAACAAGGGGTTGAGTTTCTGTCACCAAAATAAGGGGATGGGGGATGGGAATGTTTGCTGGACAGACAACAACCAATAAGTACTCTAGCAAGTAGGGGACCTAAAGCCATACACCCATCTTTCATTGATGGCAGAGCACATCAATGTAGGTACTGTCTGCTCTTCTACTATGTAGCTGGGATTGGTGTAAGTCACTCATTGTAGTTCTTCCTCTCATTGACAGTGATTGACTTAGGGATGGGCATGTGATGTAATTCTGGCTAATATGGTGTAAGGAGACACATGATGGAAGGCCTCAGAAAAAGACTTCTTAGTTCTTAAAATGGATAGTCTTTTTGCTGGTCACTATTGAGTCTACAAAGAATGGCTGGGACTTCTTATCCCACTTTGCAGCTATAAGGAGCTGGTCAAGGTCAGTGCTAACTTGCTAAGGATGGAAAAGCACAGCATGGACCTGTATCTTTGAGGCTCTGGTTGACTGATGAGTTAACCAGCCCTGGAGCCACCCTCTCCAAGGGCATTTTCCACATTGTTTAAGACAGTGGTTCTCAAAGTATGATCCTGGACTAGCAGCATTAGTGTACACTGGGAACCTGTTAGAAATGACAATTTTTGACCTTCTCCACATACCTATTGAAGAAAAAACTCTGGGGGTGGGACCTAGCAATCTGGATTTTAACAAGTCCTCTAGGTGGTTCCAATGCGTGCTAAAATTTGAGAACCACCCTTTAAGGAATTTGAATCAGGACTGGAAGAGGTTTTGTTTTATTTACTTGCAGCTGAAAGAGTCTAACTGATACCCTCATCACAGAATGGGTCTGGAAAGGACCTAGAAGTGATGTAATTCCACCCTTCTTAATTCATACCTGGGAGTGAGTTTAGGGAGGAGCCAGGTACAAGACTTATAGCCATTCTGCTGTGATGCTGCTCCTGAAGTCTGCATCCCTCCTCCCTTAGAGCTCATATTCTTATCATTTGTATCGTCATCATCAAGAAATCATTACTTTCCCTCACTTTGCTTTTGGGACTGATTAGAGCCAGTCACAGACTCTTCCCCTGATATCTTTAATCTCAAGATACCTTTATCTATCAGGGCCCTGGCTCACTTGAATTGGGCAATTAGAAGAGAGTTTAATAAGGAACTCTTTGCAAAGATGTGGGCAGCATACCCAACCAAGGATAGTACAGAGCACCACCATCCTGGGCCTGCAACGGTAAAGAGAGAGAAAAATTACTAGAACCCAGAGAGGGTTGAATGGTGGCCTCTAAAAATATATGCCCATGTCCTAATTCCTGGAACCTGTGAATTTTACCTTATTTGGAAAAAGGGTCTTGGGTGATGTTATTAAATTAAGGGGTTTTAAGAGGAAGAGCTCATCCTGGATTGTCTAGGTGGACACTAATTCCAATGACATGTGTCCTTTTAAGAAAAAGAGGGAGGGAAATTTGAGACAGACAGTAGAGGAGAAGATGCAGGGAAGAGTAAGGCCACGTGACCATGGAGGCAGAGACTGAGTGATGCTGCCACAAGCCAAGGAATGCCAACAGCCACCAGAAGCTGGAAATGGCTGTGAACAGAATTCCCTCTAGGTTCCCCAGAGGGAGTGTGGTTGACACGTTAATTCCAGGCTTCTTGCCTCCAGAACTGTGAGAGAATAAATTTCTGTTATTTTAAGCCACCAACTTTGGAGTCATTTGATGCAGCAGCCATTGGAACTCATGCAGTCACTGTATAGAAAGGACAGCCTGACAGGGGCTGTGTCCTCCTGGAGAGAAACCCAGTCAGCCTTGGAGAATTCTGCAAGGATGGATCAGGGAAAAGAAGGCATTAAGCCTCATTTTCTTCATTCTTTTTGCTCTTCTGATGGTGCTTTCCATTTGGAATCCATGGAGCACAGGAGGCCCTTGGCAGGGCCCATCTATAGGGGTTGGTCTCTGAGGCACAGAGCAGGATGGAGAAGGTTGGAGAGAGGATCTGGAGTGACAAATGAGAGATACCTAGCATGCACACTATTTAGCAGGAAAAGCACAACTGAAATGCAAACATTGAACAGACGTGGAGCAGTAAGGTACATATTGTTATATGAGATATATGTGGCAAGAATCAGTGCTCTGTTAAGTTTAGGGGAAATTATCCAACAATTTGCCTGGGAAAGAAGGCTGGAAGAGTGGAAAGTCAGGTAATGTTTAAGTAGTAGAGGAAAGATGATTTGATGATCTGGGGGTCAGGAAGTGATGGTGTGGACCCTTGGAAGATAGCTAGAGATGGTAGCAGGCTAAGAGTATGAAAGGCATGTGAACAACACGTGCGTAAGACGAATGGGGGAAACAGAGTGGAGAGAGGGAGCAATCGGGTCTGGCATTATGAGTCAATCAATAGGAGGGTCACTGCTGTCCCATATAGGGTCATCTCTTCTACTGACAAGTAAGACCAGCTCCATAAGACTTAGCCTCAGAGCCTCGGAGAGAACTACATGAGCAGGGGTGTGTGACTGTGCCATCTGAACAAGGAGGGACACAGCGCACAGAGGACAGACAATGTCTGGGTGAATTAGAGGGACCACAACCTGTCCTGTGTTCACGGCCCCAAAAGTAAGTTGCTAGACAGGTTCTGGGGAGGGCATTGGACCCAGATCCACCACCATCACTGTGCTTTGGGATCCTAGGCAAAGTTACTTTGTCTTCCCTCTTCCCTTTACAGTAAAATGGGAGGTAGGAGGCACTCTCTATCTTGTCGAGACTTTTAAAAGAACAAATAATAGCAAATAAATCAAAACAAGTGAATAAACAGCAACCACTAATTTACCCAGCTGCACAGCATTATTTAATTAAAAGAATGGAAGAAAAAAGAAAAGACTAGGAAGGATGGAAGATACAGAAGCCATGTAAGCATGAGCTAAAAAGGGATTCCGGGAATTAAAATTTATTAGCATGAGAGACAACCCAACACCTTCTTTCCTTTCTTCCCTCCAAATTTTGCTTTTCCTTTCCAGACAATCAAGGGAGAGTGCCATCTGCCTGGCTCTAAGATTTGGTTAGAGAAATTCTTCTCAAAAGTGTGAACTCCTTGCAGCTCCTATTCTATGTTACCTCTTTATCTGCTGTGTGAGATGTTGTTGCAAAGCAACAATGACGACAACAAAAAATCAAATTGCCAAAGAAAAGTTAAAAGCAAATTTTTTTTTTTTACGGAGCCAGCGAAGTAGATGTGTGGCTCCTAGAGGGGCTCTTCAGCCAAAGCAGTAGTTCTTGTGAGTTGCTCATTTTACAGTGAGTAGAGGCTATCTCCACAAGGTACAGAGGAGTAGTGAATTCAATACAGTAGTTTATATGTGGAGGGTGTGTGTGTGTATGTGTGTGTATGGCTGAAGGTATTTGTGTGTCCGTGTGTGATGCCGTGCCAGTGAAGTTCCACATACTTCCATGTGGGAGAGGGGGCCTGGCCTTGGCAGTGGGAGGATGTCGCATGGCCGTTCGTGTGAGCAGATTCCAAGTACGGGCTCCAGGGCCTCTGGGGGCCTGCGGGACTCATTACAGAGGAGACCAGGTGCTTGGAGTGTCCCCAGAGCAATAAGAGTGCACTGTCATGAGTTTGAAAAGTATTCCTGCAGTAGATATAAATAAAGACTCTGAGCCCCAAGCCAGGGCTTTAGAAAGCCAACCTTAAACACAGGGTAATTTATAGCCTCTGCCGTCCTGCCCCATGGATGACTCAGCTCTCCTAGCCCATGCAGGTCCAGCCTGCTCCAGTAACCTTTGGGTTTGGCTGAAAGGGTCGAAGTAAAGCAGACTCCGAGGAACCCAATGATCAAACCACCCAGCTACCAGACCAGCTCTTGCTGGACTCTCTTCCTCTGTTCCCTTTGGGCAAAGTCCAGTGACGACAAGGAAGAAATGTAGGGGATTGGGTTTTCCCAGCTGGTGACACGTTGGACGCCTATTAAATAGTTTCCCAGATCCCTCTGGGATCTCGGTGGGCTCTGCTTCCCACGAGATGGGCACTGGCTCTAACACCTTTTCCTCCATTCCCCATTCCTCATGCCATCTTCCCACCATCTCACCTCCTTCGGGAGGTGCCAGTCTCAGAAGAGAGACCAGCTTGAAGCTAGGGAGTTTTTCTTAGTGGTAGAAGCTCTTCAGCCCAACAGCAGGAATAGAAATGAGAGTCTTTCCCCCTTTATTCTAAAAATAGTCTACCAAGCAAAGTGCCAAAGAAGTGGCTGAGGAGAGGGGCAGATAGGTACATGTAAACACTGTGGTAACTTTGTGGTGGAAGGCAGTCAGAAATGAGCAGGATTCGGTTTTTCAGTCCCTTTCTCTTTCTCTTTCCCTCCCGGTTGCTTTTTCTCTCTCCATCCTCGTCTTCTTTCTTCATATTGCTATCAAACTCTTTGGCCAACCATGTCTAACAGACACATGCAAGGACAGAGGGTGCAGATAAAAACCAAAGGGCGTTTCTTTTTCTTTTCCTTTCTTTTCCACCCCCCTCCCCCCGAAAAAAACTCTTCCAGGAGTTTGGGAAGGACTCGAAGTGTTGTGGGTCTTTTTAGCCACACATACCTCACTCCTACTTGGATCTCAGGAACATTTCTCTGCCAAGGCCATATGCCTGACTGTCCAAGTGTGGAAAAAAAAAAAAAATCACCATTCAGGGCTGTTTTGAAGAGAGTTTAGCCCCTTGATTAAATTGTTAAACAGTCCCCAATCAAGTTTTCTCTGCTTAAGCAGATGGATACATGTAATTGGCCTGTTTTTAACACAGGGCCCTGAATGTAATGGGAAGGCAGTAACTGTTGAATAAGTGAACAGTTCCTTGAATCTGTAACAAAGTGTCTTCCCTCAGCATGCATTTATTATGCCTTTTTGAATGGGTGTGCTTTTCTACAAGCGCGTATCTTCAAAGACTTGTTTCCACAATAACATGCCATGATTCTCTGATCTGTATTCCAGGTACACATTGCCATACACTGATACTTTGATTAGTCCCTGTAGGGGAAGTTTCAAGTCTGTCAAGACCCACCGTCACCCCCAAACCTCCATAACCTGATTTCGTAAACTATAGAAAACAGAGCACCTTGAGAATTGCATAACCAAAGCTGTAGAATTCGGGCCCGGCCTCCCTGGGAATGCTGGGGAACTGCTGTAGACCCACAGCTCAGTCTTTTGAAGTTTGCCTTCCCGGCGTCCTCTTCTTTCTGATCTTTCCCCTTGGGTATGGTCCTCCACCTAACTCAGCCTCCTGCTCTTCTTACCACCTGCATCATCAAAATAAGAAAGGCTGTGGTGTGAGCCCTTCATATTGGGGCCCCGTCAGCACGTGTGCACTGAGGAGCCTTTAAGATCCCGGCCTGCTTTTAAAGGGGAGGCGGGTCATAGAGATACCTTTATTGAGTAGCAGCTAATTGACGAACAGTCACTTAACCCCTTATTCTTACCTAGAATTGATCTATAGCAATTGTGAAATAAGAACTACAGAGAAAATTGCCCAAACCTGTCAACTGGCAACCTTGAGGCCATGCTGAGGCAGAGGCAATCCAGTCTTTCTGCCCCTTTGATGACTGATCGTTTAGTGTGGATCAATACTATTTGGTTCAGCTTCTGGTGATTTCTTCCCCTCTGTTTGGGATACATACACAGTATTAGGAATTCATCAGCCTGGCTGGGAGCCCCACTTGTCACTGGGGCCTTGGAAAGTCTCAGAATCCCTCTAGGTCCTGAGGGATATGGGGAGGCCCTTTGGTAAGAAGACCAGCTTTGGATTTCTGGATTTCAGAATGAGAGAGGAACCCTTTGGTTGGGTTGGCAAAGTTGACCACTCACCCTGGTCACCCACAGTCCTTGAGCTGTAAAGACACAGAATAACTTTTTGGGTATAACAGGTGCCTTATAGAGCAAAAAAGATACAGATTTTCAAGCCCATTGGTCAGGGTTGGAAGGCAGACAAATGCACACGAGTATTCTGTTGCTCAAACGAAAGGGACAGTGTGAATTCACATGGGGGGCAGGAATGGCCTTTGGCCAAAAGCAACCCAGATCTGACTTGACAGACTTGTAAGGTGGGAGGCTCACGTGCATCACCTCAAGGTCACGGGTACCTGTCCACGTGACTGCCCTGGGAAAAGAAGAGCTGTAGTCTCAGGGGAAAAAATTCTGAGGAGCTGGGGGAACAGGAGGTGCCAAGCTGGAGGGAGGGAGTGGTCCGCCTCACAAATCCCTCCTCCAGCCCTTCACTGCCTTCCCACTGCCCAGGTCAGCAGAGCCAAGAGCGTGGGCCAGCGGGTTCTGTGGCCTGTTTCTACCCTGTAACCAGAGCCTGTTCTTGTAGAAGCTGACAGCTGCAGAGAGAAAGGGATGGACTGCTGCTGCCAGAGATTGGGTGACCTGTGCCGGTGTCCACCGTGGGGGCAGCTTATCCCGATCATTTTCTCAAGCCAGGCAATGGGGAGCGGGACTCGGTGGAGCTGGCTACCAGCTACTGCTCACAGTGTGGGAGGCAGGGGGGTGGGGGCCCCCCGCAAGCCAGGCGGAGTCTTGGAGCTCTCTTCTGAACTTGCAGTGCTCTCTCCATTCCCCTGTCTCCCAATGGACTGATTTCTACTGGGTCAAGGGAGGTGAGAGAGAAGTTATGCATGCTTCAATGGTTTATTTTCCCCACTCTTAATCTTTGTCATCACAGAAACAGAAAAGAACACGTGACGAAGCGCTGGGTCAGGCAGAATTCTAGATTCCGCTGCCAAACGCGTCTTTGGAGGCTGAGTGCCTCTTGCCTCCCCACACCCCTGTCCTCCCCTCCCAGCTCAGCCCTCCCTTCCTTCCCAGGGACCTCGCTCTACTTAGCCTAGCCTGGGCTCCCCTCAGAAGACCGGGGCAGTGAACTCTCACTGCCAGTGTCTGGGAGAGCTGAAAATTCCCCAAAGCAGGTCTTTCCAAGCAAACGGGGTCCTGACCTGCCCTGGAATCCATAATTCGGTCCCTTTAGGGGCAGGCTCTCTCTACTGCCCCCCCTCCCCAGGTTTCTTTTCTTCTCCACCACTGCTTGCTCATTTAGCAGCCACCTCTGCCAGTCGCCAGTGCTCAGTGCTCCTTTAGAGCAGGTACACATAATGCCCTAGTTCTCAGTGTTCACAACTCTTGAGTATGAGATTTGCAGACGGCTGTGGACATGTTCATGTTCTTTCTTTCGGTCTCCTGTACCTTCACCTTTGGCAAGGGGTGGGGGGGCAGATTTAGCTGGTCCTGGAGCCTGGCATTGGCATGGCATGATCTGGTACACACAAGAGCTGTATATTGACAGCTCTTTTACTGTTCTGGCCTGTCCCCACTCTGATGGCACCCTCAGCAGGTGGGGATGGAGCTCGTGGGATCAGTTAGGTTTGTTCAACAGCTGCCTCACAAAGGAAAAGATGAAGGCAAGACTAGAGATCATGAGAAAACAACAAAAACGTGGCATTTAGAGTTAGATCTGAGTTCAAGTTCAAGTCCAGGCATGGCCACTGACCAACTGTGTGAATCTAGACAATTTCTCCATCATTTAAAATGGTGATAATTCACTCTTGGAGGGGACATCAGTCTCAGAGGAGTTAGTGGAAGGGAAGATGCTTGGTAAATTGTTTTCTTAGTGTCTGGCTCATAGTGGCTGTCAGCAATTTTTGTTACATGCATGAAGGAAGGAAGAAAAGAAGGAAGAGTATGGAAATTCTTGGGACCACTGCTGCTCCAAATGTTGAAATCTGACTAAGAGGCTGCTGGGTTTGTAGGTTCTGGCTCCCTGATTTGCTGTCTCAGCTTTGCAATGGGATACTCACAGACAAGGCCTTTTTTTTTTTTTTTTTTCCTTCACTTTATCTTCCCCAGTATTGGAGTTTAAGGGAGCAGAGAATGTACCTGTCAGAAAGCCTGGCATGTAGCAGTTGCCTGACGAACGTTGGTTTGTCTTTCTGAGGACTTCTTCCCAGTGGCATTGGTGGCAGTGGAGCAATGATGCCTGTCTAGCCTCATCCCTGCCACCGACCCTCACTCTCAGTGCTCCCTTCACTTCCACCCTCACTTGGTTCTTGGTTCTGGAACTCCCTTCCCCTGCGAGCTCTTTGCCAGGTCTTGCCTGTGCTGGGAACTCTCTTTCTGAAGCAAATCACCTTCTGGACTCTGCTTTCCAACTGAATGACCAAGGTGGATCACTGATCCCCTCAGGGTTTCAGTTTTCTGATTTGGAAAGTGAGGAAAACTAGACAAAACCTCTGGCTGTTCGGAGAAATAAATGGGAGGAGATAAAGGAAGGAGCTGGGCCCAGGGCCCATGCACAGGAGAAAGTAGCTCTTATTAATTTTTCTCATTGGAGTAGGTCCCTGTTTCTTTCTCTGTTCTTGGGTGTTGCCACCCATCATGCTATCCCTGCCCTGCTTCCCCTCCAATGGAGACTGGCTATAGATACTCTCAGGCCCGCTCCTAATTTCCTCAAGTCCACCAAAGATAAGTCCCCCACCTTCCCACCCTGACATGCCCACATCTTTGTTTTACTGACTCTAGGAAGAAATTGGCAGGGGTAATCTATGGGAGAAGTTGTGAAGATTTTGGAACTTTACGAAGTCCTACAAGCTTCTACCTGAATACTAACTCCCACACTGGGACAATAGCTACAAGCTCTGGTGGGTGGCTGCCACCTGCTTGAACTCTTAAGAATGGAGTTCACAAAACGCCAATCTCTTGCCCCATTTCTGACAAGGTCAGCCTCTTGGAGAGCCTCCTGGCTCTCTCCCTATCAGCAGTAGACCAGGGGATACAATCAAGGAAGACCAATAAATGAATGATACCCATTCTCTGGAGACTCAACATGTGAACCACGAGCTTTAATAGTGGGGGTAGGGGTGGGGAAGCAGTGAGAAGAAATTTCCATAGCAGTGGTTCTCAAAATCAGTGTTCAGAGAATCACTGGGGCACTTTCTTAAAATGCCAATGACCAGTTCCCCATTACCTTTCCCCTACATTTTCCCATTGATTCTGATTCAATAGGTCTGGGGAGGGGCCCAGAAATGTGCATTTAACAAGCTCCTCAGATGATGCTGAGGCAGATGATCTTAGGGGATGTCCAACCACAATTGAAAAGACCTAAAAATATCTTTAGCTCATTTTGTAGTCAAACAAAGTCCATTTGCTCAAGCACAACTCTTAGGTACTTTGGGATACTTAATGGCAGAGCCAAAGAAGATTGAATTGAGTGAGATTAGCTGTTCCTTGTCAACCACACCACCATGTCCTAATGAAAATGACTCAGACCAAATTCCTACATAAGTTATCAGATAAACATTATGATCAAGCAGGTGTGATCATGTCCCCTCCTCTAAAAGCTCAAGAGAAGACCCTGCAGATGCCTTTAGATGCCCTGCTCTTCCTTGAAAGGCTTATTCAAGGCAGAAATAACACAAGGCACAGGCAGGATCCATTCCCCTAATACTCAGCGTCAGGCAATTAGATGCCCCCTGGACCAGTGGTGGGACACAGGACATCCCAAGAAGCCACCCTGAAAGGTACAGGCCACAGCTTTCATTGTGTTCTCACTGTTTTCATACAAGCTGGAGAGTGTTTCTAAAGGATTTTAGCCGACCTACACATTGTGTCTTTCATTTCACAAAAAAGAACTTGTTTCCACCATTCTTCATGTGAACTAACAAGCCACCAATGTCCCCATAAAAACCAAATTTGACCAGCTAATTGGTAAAGTCTTAGGTGTGATCAAGTTGTGGATAGCTGGCTTGGGGTGGCCGGCGGGATTACATGTTTCTGAGTCATAACATATTCCCGAGATCCTCTAGGGATCTGATTGAAGCTACTTTCTGTAGGACTTCTCCTGAACTCACATCCCTACTTGCCTTCAGCCCTTCCCTGGCCTGTTTCCCCCATTTCCTTTTTGACCTCTCTAGGGGTTGGAGTACAGTGGAGGGAAGCACTTCCATAATAAATCGGTACCTAAGAATCTTCCTGACAGGGGCTGCTTCTGGGTACCCCATCTAAGACAGAGGGTTACGTATTTCAGTTGGTTGGTGGTTCTCTGATGTGAGAGAAAATGAGAGGAGCTTGTTAAAGATGGAGGTTTCAGGGTCACATCCCAGAGACTGTGATTCAGTGGGGTGGGGCCCAGGAATCTGCAATTTCGCAAGCTCTTTGGTGGCTCCTGCTGTCTGTGCATTTGGGCTCGATTTTGAAAAGCCCCGCTGCAGCCCCCCCTGGAAGGGCTGGTAACACCAGGAAGGGGCTGATTGCTAGCTTGGGCTTCCAAACCCCCACCCCACCCCTGCCCGGACATCTGCTGATCTGACAACTCCAAGTGGCTTGGCTTCAACCAGAAACAAATTGCTGTTGCCTGCCATCCAGCTGGCACTACCCTGGTGTCAGGCTGACCTTCCAGGCCCTGGGTCAGCTATGCTTGGCTCCAACCCAAGGGGGGCGCTTTTGGGAGACCTCCACGAGGAGAACCACGAGGCCTCTCCTTGGCTCTGTCTTCGACTCTTTCCCGGCACCTGCCCAAGCTGCCCAGTTCTCATTCCCTGGTTATTGAGTCATTCACACTTACACACACACACGCACACCACCCCTTTATCTCTGATCTCAGAGGCAAGGGGTATGGCACAGAGCCCTGACACGGCCATCTAGTAGATAGGCACAGAAGCATTAGTGTCATGCTTTGGGGTTCAATCTGAACTCCCTCACTTAGTAGCTATGTGACTTTGGGCTTGCTTTTCAACCTCTCTGTGACAATTTTGTTTTTTGTTTTATTTGAAAAATGAGAATAATAAGATATAATAATAGTAACTGCTGAGGTTTTATTCATTGCTGATAAATAAAATGCTTAACACATAATGAGTACTCAACAAACGTTAGCTAATCTTATTGTGCATGCAGAGCAAACTCTCCCCCTACCACTCCCACCCGCCAACCAGACAAGTCACCCAGAGAGGACGGATTCTTATTTATATCCTCATGGAAGCAATGGGGCTCTATCCCTTACTGGCCCTTTTGATGCTGTCTCATTTCTTTTTGCCTTTGGGTGCTGTCTGCATTAGCAACAGGAAAATGGGGGATGGAACAAATGTTTTGTAGATTTGCATGCATAATTTTGCTTCCCAAAGAAATTTTAGCTTTTGGGATAACCAAGGAATCAGGGAGACAGCAGGATTGGTATGGAAAAGCAGTCTTGTTCAACACACACTCACACACACCCTCTAATACACCCGCACACAATTCTCATGCTCATGAACACTCACACAGACATACTCAAGCTCTCACAGGCTCACACACGTGCTAATACACACTCTTATGCTTATGCTGCCACAAACACTCAGGCGTATGCACACACACACTCACCTACACGACTA
This sequence comes from Dasypus novemcinctus, assembly GCF_030445035.2. Lineage (NCBI taxonomy): Eukaryota > Metazoa > Chordata > Mammalia > Cingulata > Dasypodidae > Dasypus > Dasypus novemcinctus. The sequence goes on along the minus strand of NC_080679.1, from coordinate 27,412,106 downwards.
CTGAGAAGTCACCATCAGAAAGGACCATCCTGGCAGTGGGTGGGTTGGCAGGAGCCCAAGGAGAGAGGAGCAGGAGAAATTCCACCAACGTTTAAGGAGCCTGCTCTGTGGGAGGCTTGGGGAGGTGAATGGTAGAACCATCCTTGGTCCCCATCCTTCCTGGGTGAGCAGACATTGACAAAACCAACCTGTGATAAAGTCATAGAACTGAGCCCTGTGCTAGAGATTCAGGGAGAACGCGGTGGAAGGGAGGAGGCAGGGTGGGTGAAGTCTGTGATGTGTGAGCTGAACGTTGAAGCCAGTGTGTCGGGTTTGGGAGCAGGGCAGGTGACAAAAGGCACACAATGGGGAGGTGGCCATATAAGTAGGGTGCTTTTTGAAGGAGTTTGGATTTTTTCCCCCCTGTGAGCAGTGGAGAAGGGCAAAGGTGTGGAGGAGAAGAGTGATTTGTATTTTTTTTTTAAAGATTTATTTATCTATTTTATTTCTCTCCCCTTCCCCCCCCCCCCCCCGAGTTGTCTGTTCTCTGTGTCTATTTGCTGCGTGTTCTTCTTTGTCAGCTTCTGTTGTTGTCAGCGGCACGGGGAATCTGTGTTTCTTTCTGTTGCATTGTCTTGCTGTGTCAGTTCTCCGTGTGTGCGGCGCCACTCCTGGGCTCTCCTTATGGGGCGCACTTCTTGTGCGTGGGGCTCCCCTATGCGGGGGACAGCCCTGCGTGGCACAGCACTCGTTGTGCGCATCAGCACTGCATGTGGGCCAGCTCCACACAGGTCAAGGAGGTCTGGGGTTTGAACCCCAGACGGACGCCCTAACCACTGGACCAAGTCCGCTTCCCGTGATTTGAATCTTAAGAAGATGATTCTGACAGGACATACAGAAAGGGCTAGAGATCAGAGGGCACCAGATTGGTGAGGAAACAATTGCAACTGAGAGAGATGTTCAACAGGAAGGCCCCGCCTGGGTGCTGAGGCCACTGCAAGGGTGCAGTGGTCTGGGCTTTCCAACTGCAGCAGGTGGGTTTGGGGGAGAAAGGAGGGAGGGGTCAAGGCTGATGGGGAGGTTTCTAGCGAGGGAGCTGGAAGGAAGATGGGGCTGGCGGCCCACAGAAAGGACCATAGAAGGAGAAGGTGCGGGAAGGGCGACGGCGAGGAGCACGTGTGCGCCCGCTGAGATGGCCTGGCCTGGTCCCCTCCCCTGGGGAGAAGGTTTCAGGGCCTGCTTTCTTTCCCTGATCACTTACCCACTGCTTCCCACCCCCAAGGCTTGAGCTCCTGCTTACGGCTCGGGGTTCTCATCACATCCACATCGTATCTAGAAGGGACCAGGGGCTTGAACCAGAGCCAAAAACCAGTGTGCTGAGGAGGAGAGGTAGTAGAAGGTAAGCCTGAAACTGCACTGCAAGGAGGGTGACACTGATGGACCATCTCCTCTCTGCCAAGTGCTGGGCTCAGCCCCAGGACTACACAGATGAATGAGACCTGGTCCCTGCCCTCACAGAGGCCAGCAAGGGAAATTCCAGTGGGATCGTCAAGGCCTAGATGTAGTTGAGCTATGGCCTTAGGGAACCAGAGAAAAGGGAGTGACAGTCTTCCTGGGAGGGTCATGGAACACTGCCTCAACAAGGGGACTTCTTGCACTGGGCCTTGAATGGTGAGTGGGGTTTTCTAGGTAGACAGGAGCTGGGGGTAACGTGGGGTACAGGGTAAGGAGGACATTCTTGCCAAAGGAAACCATAACAGGAACGTCACAGAGAGGTGGAAGGATTGGCCAGGAACAGTATGTGGTTTGGTGTAGAAAATAGGGGTGCATTTAGGTTGGTGTGGCAGGGGGTAAGCCTGGACATGTAAATTGGGACTAAACTATGAATGACCCTCTGGCCCTTATGAATTTGGACTCTTCTCTAGCAGTGCTATTCAGTGGAACTTTCTGTGGCAATGGAAATGTTCCCTATCTGTACTGTCCAATATGGTAGCTACTAGCCATGTATGGCTATTGATCACTTGAAATGTAGCTTATGTAGCTGAGGAACTTAATTTTAAGTTAAATTAAATTAAATTAAAAATCAATGTTAGAAAACCAAAGGGAAAAAAAGAATAAAAAAAGAAAAGAAAAAATAAAAACAACAACAAAATGAATAGAAAAATCAATATTAAATATAATTTACCACCTGTAGCTGGAGGCTGTTATATGAGACATCATGGGTCTAAGCAATAGGGAGCTGTTTAAATTGGGGAGAGGCAGTGGGAATCAGGGACCAGTAAAGATGTGGTTGACATGTAACATGCATATAACCAATGGAGTATGTAAGTTCATCCATACAGAATATAGTCGGAAAGTTTCCTTAACTGGCATGTTTTCACAACACTTTTCTGCCACAATAATGACTTGCATGTATGCCTTTCTGCTGTGTCCCATCTGGGATATCATTTGCTCCGCAGAGTAACTCTATGCTTAAGGCAGGGATCAACTGTTCATTTGCAGGCAAACTGGGTTTCTGGATGATTATGTGACTTGCCCAAAGTTACATGAATATTAAGTGGCAGAACCAGTATTTGCTTACAGATTTCCTCTACAAGGAGCCATTCCTGGTTACTGCCTTGAGCAACATACGGCTCCCATCTGGCATCCAAGTCACTGAGATGAAATATTCACAGTAGCATTCTGTGAAAACTGGTGATGCGTTATGGATGGGAGTCCTGTTTATCATCATATCCAAGTTCCTTCTACGATGGAGCAACATCATGGCAGTAATAAGATCAGAGAAAATGGGGATGTGGGGATAAGGCTGTTTCTGGAGTAACAGAAGGAGCAGTGGGCTCTTCTCTTGGCTCTGCCTAATGGCTAAATCCAGTTGTGGACCTTGGAGTGGTCACCTCTCACTTGTGGAATTGAGCATTGTCATCAATAGAATGAGGAAGCTAGTCATGATCACCCACGGTCCTATCCATTTCACCTTTGAGAACTAAGATTCCTCAGGGGCTGTGCCCTGGAATCCTTATAGCTCAGAGCAGGTGCTGGTGGGGCTGGTCCCAGGGGAAGGTGAGTGAGCAACTTCTGGCTTCTGTCTAGGGCCCTGAGTGTGAGCTGAATTCAAGGTTCCAATTTCACAAACACAGCTTTCATATAGTTTAGCCTGATCCCTAGCCTCAGCAGGGATTCAGGTCAGGCTGTCCCTCTGCTTAATGGATTAAGGACCCAGGCAGGAGGGAAATCAGGCTATTGATGACTAAGAAGGTCTCACTAATGGACAGTTGTGAAAGTTCTGGAAACTCTGAAACTTCAAGGACCAAATGGACATATAGGCAGTATTCCGATTTAACTCTCTTAATTTTTATTTTATTTTATTTCTCTCCCCGCCCCTCCCCCCTCCTCCCCCCCTCCCCCCCTCCCCCCCACCTCCCCTCTCTTTCCCCTCTCCCCATCCCTAGTTGCCTGTTCTCTGTGTCTATTTGCTGTGTCTTCTTCTTTGTCCGCTTCTGTGGTTGTCAGCAGCAAGGGAATCTGTGTTTCTTTTTGTTGCGTCATCTTGTCATGTCAGCTCTCCGTGTGTGCGGTGCCATTCTTGGGCAGGCTGCACTTTCTTTTGCGTTGGGTGGCTCTCCTTATGGGGCGCATTCCTTGCACGTGGGGCTCCCCTACGTGGGGGACACTCCTTGCGTGCATCAGCACTGCACATGGGCCAGCTCCACACGGGTCAAGGAGGCCCGGGGTTTGAACCACAGACCTCCCATGTGGTAGACGGACGCCCTAACCACTGGGCCAAGTCCGCTTCCCCCTCTTAATATTTTTATTCCTAAACTCAGAATAGGAACATCTTTTACCTCTATGTACTCTTAAAATAATCTCATTGTGTATATTTTGAAATGAGACATCTGTCTGAAAACAAGTGAATTTACTGGAAAAAATAACACTGCTTTGGCATTTGTGTCCTCATTGTCAATGAAAATGAGTATTTCGGTTCTGTTCTTCCCTGTAGGTCTCCACATCTTGACGTTTGTCGTTCGGATGCTCACAGCCATGGAGGCGCATGGTAGGAAGCCTGGCATGGCGGGGTTTGCTCAGGGTGGGGTCAGGCCAGCATCAAGCCCAGGAGTCCTTCCCTGGGATTTGAGTCCCTGCAGAATGGGAAATGCTGTGACACATTTCATCTCACCAGCTGCACTTTCTTCTGTTATGTCTCCTGCCTTATACAGAGGAGTCAGAGTTCATCACTCATAACTGAACATCTTCTCTATCCAAGACTTGGAGAAAGGAGAAAGGAGGGAATATAAGATCCCAAGGCAGGTAGCTATCATTCTCAAAGGAGACTGTAGGGGTGGGGCTAGGGCTGGGGTTTCACACTGTATACCTCCTGTGCCCAGGTGTGCACTGCACGTAGGGGGCTAGATAGAATTCAGGACACCCAGTTAGACTGAAATTTAGATTAACGTGCAATGGGGCACACTTACACTTGTTTGTTGTTGATCTGAAATTCAAATTTATCTTGACATACTGTATCTTTGTTAAATCTGACAGCCCTAATTACATATCCTCTGGGTTCACCTTTTATACCACTGTGGCAATTGGCTTGGCGTTCCTAAAGGCCCTGCCTAAGCTGCGGCATGTATCTTGCTTCACCCTGAAGTTTCTCTTACATCACCATATGGAGCTGCTGGGCACTGGAGTGTGTGCAAATGGGGAAGGGTGAAGGAGTTAGCCTCTGTGGGACAAACCCTACCAGTGAGGAAGGGGACTGGTGAATAAACATCCCGCTCTTCCCACCCATCTTCAGAGGGCACAGGTTAGACTGACCTTCAGTCTCCTACAGTGGTGGCTAGTTAGGTAATATACCCTTGTGTTAGCTTTCCTCCCTCTCTCCATCCCTCCCTCCTTCCCTCCCTCCTGTCTTCCCTCCCTCTCTCCTTCCCTCCCTCCTGTCTTCCCTCCCTCCCTCCTTCCTTCCTTCCTTTCTTCCCTCCTCTCCTCCTTCAGTTCAGTTCCACAGACTTTTGTGCCAGGAACTGCTTAGGTCTGAAGAGGTTACAAGAATGAATATGATCTTGTCCATGCTCCAAAGGAACCCATGGCCCTGGGGATCATAAGGATGGTCTTCTACAGGAGGGGGGCATGGATCAAATTTAATAAGTCAAACTCTCAAGATGGTACCCTGTTACCTCTAAGAAAGTACTGGCACTAAGGAGGATAGGAAAAATAAATGCTTGTGAGAAGGAAGAAAGCCCTTAACATATAAAGGCACTAATCCTCAGAATGACCTCTCCTGCTCTCTGTTCATGATATTGATGAAATCATGCTCATTGAACATGTTAGCAGAAATGGCCTTATCAAGATACAAGCATGACAAAAAGTGAGAGATAAGCTCCACAAAGTCTCAAAGATTGACCATGTTGAGTGAGATTTTAGAAGTCCAATGAATTGGAACATACCAAAACTTCTCCTCTAAGGTAAATGACAAGTTGTTGCACTTTGGACACTCTACCACTAAGAAAGAGGCAGAGTGCTTGGTGGACTTTTATGGCTGTGTAAGGCAGCATATACCACCCATTCTTGGAGTGACTCAGAAAGCTGTCTGCTTTGCGTGGTGCCATTTTAGTTTCTTAAGCTACTCAAGAAAATACTATGAAATGGGTCTACTACACAATGGGAATTTATTTGCTTATGCTTTTGTAGCTAAAAGAAAGTCCAGATCAAGGTGTCATCAAGGCAATGCTTTCTCCCTGTAGACTGTGTCATTCTGGGGCTGGCTGCTGGCAATTCTTGGTCCTTAGCTTGTCACATGGCAAGGTACATGGTGGCATCTCTAGTCTCTCCCTTCTCTTCCAGTTTCCATTGATGTACAGCTTCTGGCCTCTCCATCCATGGCTTTCTCCCTCTCTGTCTGAATTTCATTCTGCTTACAAAAGACTCTAGTAATAGGATTAAGACATGCCCTGAATCAGTTGGGCAAATACCTTAACTGTAGTAACCTCATCAGCCTATTTAAAATAGGTTCTTGCCCACAGGAATGGATTAACTTCAAGAACATGTTCTTCTGGAATAGATACAGTTCCAAAACACCACAGATGCTTAGAACAAGAGAGGTTTCCACTGCAGGTATGTTTGTGCCAGAGGAATCCATTGTAGATAAAGATGCTATATCGAGTCTCTTTTGAGCCCATTAGGAGAGATGCAGTGTGGATCCCCAGGGCTCTGGTGCAAGGTCATTTCTTCTGCATCAGAGAATGTCATTGTCTGAAAACAACTCCTGCTATTCTCCTGGATTTTATAGACTCATTGTTCTAGGGTATAGCAAGTGACTATGAAACTATAACTGCTCATCATATGCTGGATATTGTTAGATCCCTGGATTTTGGAATCAGGAGGAAATAGCAGTAATCCATGATGACAGATAGGGGCCCAAGTCCGAAAATACATGATCTACACACAAGCCCTTAGTTCAGGCTCCACAGGGCACATGTAATTTTACAAACGGATGTGCCAGGCCTCCAAGTCACCTACATTTGTTATAATAATGCTTCTTCTTCAGTCTACACCCATGGCTTCATGGGTCTGTGACCAACTGAAGGGAGAAGAGAGAACTTGGGATTGATTTATAGTGGGCTGATGTGAAATGTTGGTGTTAGCCAAAAATATAGCCAAAAATATAAAAGAAGACGGTTGTTAAAAGGAAATACCAGTGGTCAGAGCTGCAAGCAGATCACATGATCATTTACCTTGTATAAAAGAAGTGGCCTGTGGTATGGATTTACATGGATTTCTGAGCAGTGGTGAATGGCTCAGAAATTGTCCAGAGGTGTGAAAAGAGCTATATGGGAAGTTCAGAGACAAAGCATTAGCGTGAAAGGTGTATGGGTAGATTTTTGGTACAAAGACTGTAGGTAGTTGTGTTTCATGTCAAGGTCCACAGGAGAGGACCCACTGCAAAGACAGCCTTCAAAACTGGTAGCTAGGCAGCAGAATATCTCAATCTACGTATAATACCAGGAGTTAAAAATGCTCTTTGACCTGAATCAAAGGGGGAAATGGAAAGGACAAATGAGTTTATATGGCTGCGTCTCCAAAAAGAGCTGGGAGGTTATCAGAGGAGTTGCCCTTATGCACACCTCAGCAGAGTCCCAGAGACAGATAAAGTAGATACAACCCCAGGTACTGGTTCTTCTGAGGGCTACAATGACCCACAGGTTCTATGGTCATGGCAGATGGAGTTCAGTGCCATGTCAGTTGGCCCTACTTCGGAGTTTGTGTTTCTGTGTGATGGAGCTGGTCTCAGATGTGATCTTTGTTCACAAGCCTCTCCTGTTACTTTTACTGGAACTGTAGTTGGTGCTGGTGTTTAATGTGTACCCAGGGTACCTGAATCTCTGAACTGACCATGTGATAGCCAGGCCCTGAGCCTCAACAGACTTCAGCTCCTACACTCTGGTTTATTGGACTTACCCCACTCAGCTAACATGGAGGTGAAGAAGGTCAACCACCACACCAGGGAGCCAAGAGTGCCTACAACTGAAAGCAGGAGAATTGCATCCAGCATCCATGTGGAATCTAAGCCCCCTCTTAATATAGATGTGGAGTGGACACAACCATTCCAAGGTCCACAGGATGGAGGAATAGAGTATGGATTAGAGTGGACTTACTGATATTCTATTCATGAACTATTGTGATTAGTAATCAAAGAAAATGTGGCATTGGTGTGGGGAAAGTGGCCATGGTGGCTGCTGGGGGTAGGGAATGGGAGGAAGAAATGATATGTGGGGGCACTTTCAGGACTTGGAGTTGTCCTAGGTGGTGCTGCAGGGACAGTTACCAGACATTGTATGTCCTCCCATGGCCCACTGGGTGGACTGTGGGAGAGCGAGGGCTATGATGTGGACCACTGACCATGAGGTGCAGTGGTGCTCAGAGATGTACTCACCAAACGCAATGAATGTCTCATGATGATGGAGGAGATTGTTGTTATGGGGAGAGGAGTGGGGTGAGGGGGGGTGGGGGGTATATGGGGACCTCATATTTTTTGACTGTAACATTAAAAAAATAAAGACAAAAATAAAAAGAAATAATAAAAAAACAACAACAAAGAAAACCTGGTAGGTAGGGTGATAATCCAGTGGATGCCAGCCAGCTCTCTTTTCAACTACCCCAGTGCTTGTGCAGTAAGTCTGTGAATGGAACATCCATGGGAGCAGGTATGAAATCTCAGTAGGGGACCAACAGGATGGGCTTCTTACATAGGCAAATATAGATACTGTCACTGCTGAATGTCCAATTCATCAGTAGCAGAGACTAGGTACTGAAGTTTCAATATGGCTGCAGCCCTTAAGGAAACTAGCCACTTGATGGCAGTTTATATTATTGAGCCTCTTATACCTTGGAAGGGGCAGTAAATGATCTTTACCCAAACTGATACCTACTTTGGATATGGATTTGCTTTCCTGCCCATAGAGACTCTGTAAACACTAACATTCAAGGCTGAATAGATTGCCTAATCTCTTGGCATATTATCTTGCACAACTTTGCCTGAGACCATTGGAACCATTTTAAAGCAACGGTGCCACAGCAGTAACACATGATCGACTAGTCTTACTATATACCACAACACCCAGAAGCAATGGGATACTAATAGAACAATAAGAATGGCCTATTAAAGGCTCAGGAAAAGTGCCATTTTGGGGACACCACCCAGTAAAATTGACTACTGTCCTTCAGGATACAGTATGTGCACTAAACAAATAGATAATATATAGTGCTATGTCTCCAATAGGTAGAATACATCGGTCTGGTAATTAAAGGGTAAAAGCGATATTCACCCCATTCCCATTACACAGTAAATCTCTGGAAGAATTTATGCTGTTCTTCCCCACAACATTGTATTCTGGGTTGGAGATCCTGGTTTTCAGAGGGGATAATGCTACTAAGGTCACAGTAAGGGTTCCACTGACTATGAAGACACAACTACTACTAGGTTACATTGGGTACCTCATGCCAAAAAAGTAGCAGGGAAAGAAAGGAATACTGGTGGAGGTAACTGATACTGATTGCTATAGGGAACTAGAGTTGCTATACGTTGAAGGGCAAAAGGAGTATGTTTAGAACTCCTGGTATTCATCGGGCATCTCTGTGCTTCTTTGTCCAGTGATATTGGTGAACAAGCAATTTCACCAACTACAGTCTGACAAGGGCAAAGCAACTAAGACTCAGATTCCTCTCTGAGGGTCCTGAAACATCTAACCAGGCAAGCAACCCACACCAACCAAAGTGCTGACTGAAGGGGAAGAAAACCCTTTTAGAGTGGTAGAACAGGGATATAATGACAATTAATTATAGTTTCAGAATGAGCTGCAGTATCAGGGACTGAGCTGCTTTCACTAGCTCTCTTGCATTAAGTCTTTGCAGAGATTGTGACTGGTCACAATCCTGAGGGGCTCTATGACAGATTGAATTTAAGGGAGGGCATGAGTGGATCTAAGTGGTAAATGGTAAGTGGACTGTATCAGTCACTTCTTGGGCATCACTTTTTAAAAAATTTTTATTTATTTTTTATTTTTTTATTTTTATTTTTATTTTTTTTAATTATTTATTTATTATTATTATTTTTAAATTACATTAAAAAAAATGAGGTCCCATTTAACCCCACCGCCCCCACCCCCCACTCCCCCCACTCCCCCCACAGCAACACTCTCTCCCATCATCATGACACATCCATTGCACCTGGTAAGTTCATCTCTGAGCATCACTGCACCCCATAGTCAATGGTCCACATCATAGCCCAGACTCTCTCACGTTCCATCCAGTGGGCCCTGGGGGGATCTACAGTGTCCCGTAATTGTCCGTGAAGCACTATCCAGGACAACTCCATGTCCCGAAAACACCTCCACATCTCATCTCTTCCTCCCATTCCCCAAACCACTTTTTATCTTCTTGGCCTCACTCCTTCTAGTCACAGCTGTAGTGACCTTTTCCATAGAGGCTTAGATCCACTTCACAAAGAAGTAACCTGTCAATATCTCATCTCATGCCCCTAGAGTGTGCCTCTTGCTATCTGTCCTGAGTTTTTCTGGTGCCACATTATGGGACACTTAAGGGAACCACTAGGAACTCCCCTGTATGCACCTGGAAGTATACAAAGTTAACACCCCAGGAAGGGGCAATCCTTGATCAATGGGGGATGGGAACTGATAGATAAATGCTATCCCTTTTTCTTCCTCAGATGGGTAATCCTGAGATAAATTTCATAAAGTTTTTCAAATGGATGCAGGATCAAGCACACAGTTCCCTCAGCAGTAGTCAACCTGATAACAGACCCTAGTATTGGCTCTTCTTCCTTTCCTATTTTAATTCCCCTGGCTCCCTGGGATCACATTCCTGAATAACCACTCTCACATAAGCCTTTGTCCTGGATTCTGATTTTGGGAGAACCAGGTTAAGACAAGTAGATTTCCAACTTTGCCACCTTGGATCTGGGTGACTTTAGGTTTGTTATTTAATCTCTTTTAATCTTTTTTTTCCCACCCTGTGGTATGAGGAGAGGCCTTCTCAGAAGAATTTGGAATCTTGATTTCAGAACAAAATGGGGCTCTGTTAGAAAGGAAAAGAGAGAGAGGGGATAGTTGTTGGGTAGGTGAATCAGCCAGGGTCCTGGGTATAGGAAAGAGATGCACACTCAAAGGACTGATGGAAGTGTTGAACAAAGGAACTAGTAAATGTGGGCAAGACTAAGGGAAACCATTAAGGGTGGTGAAGCACTCAGACACTAGCAACAGTGGAGAGCTGCTCTCATCCCTAGACTTAACATTGTAAAAGAAAGGGGCTATAACTAGAACCCAGTGAAATCAGGAGCTATAAAAGATTGCTGCCTGACAGGTACTATGGTTTTTGGTAGAGGAACTCAGACATATCAAGCTCAAGACTTGCAAGGAGGAAGTCAGCTTTCCTTTGGCTGAATCCAATCAGAAACAGAAGACAAGGAAGTCTGATTGATGCAGTCTGTATAGTTCAGCTTCTTGGGATAAAGGACAGAATGGAGGAAGGTGGAGAGTGGACCTCAAGGGGCAAATGGAGAGTACCTAGACCAGTAGGAGAGTGTCTGTCCCAAGTAACATTAATTAATATTTAAAATACATAATTATGACAACACACAACCTGGCACGAATACATGTAGGAACAAAACTTACTCTTGATAAGCAAATGACTCAATTGGTGAGAACAGATATGCATTAGGGCATGAGAGAGGAACCTAGTGACTGAACAATGTGTTCCATGGATTTTCCAGTTTGTTTCTCAGTGAAAGTGGAGGGCATTGGTTGTTTCTGTGAATCAGTTAGAGGAAATGAGGTAAAAAGCTTTCCTATTTCACCTTCCTTCCTTCCTGGGGTGCATTAGAAGCAGAAGGGATTCTGTTAAACTCAATTTAATATTGTTTATTGGGTTCTCCCTCTGTATCCAGCACTGACAGTTAGGTGGGGGAGGGAAAAACAGAGGAAAGTTAAGATGTGCCTTCAAGCCTCCTGGATTTTACAGTCCAAGTGGAAAGATGGATTTCATAGATGAAACAGAAGAATAAAAAGTAGAAAGAATTGAAATGCTAAAGTGTGGGATCCAGATGAATCACAGGAATTTGACCAAGTGACGAAGCCCTGCGTCCAAGTCCGTGGTTTCTGCAGGGTGCTCCAGGGGCTCCCACCTGGGTGGAACTAGGTTAAAGCCCTTATGCATTAGTTTGGAGACCAGGGTGTGCCTAATCAAAACTGGGCAATGGGACTAAAGAGAATGTATCATACGTGACTTTCCAATTTCCTCCCTTTTGGGTGGGGTCCTCTTGGATCTCTGAATTTTTAACTGTGTCTGTTGCAGGCTCATGTTGGGATTTTCAGGGTCTGGGCTGATGAGGGGTAACATGCTAGAACAGGAAGTTTGGCACTTGGGAATCTCCTGCTTATTGCAGATGCTACAAGTGTCCTGGGAAGAGGAGAAGAGCTGGTTGCAAGATAGTATGAGTATTGCTTGATTCCAGAGGTGGAGAGAGGAAAGATCAGTAGTCTAGTGTCCTCACCAAACCTTCTCTTTCTATACACCCAACAGGATGGTTAAACTCATCCATTCTCCCTCAAGTATTAGAACAGCGTTTCACAAAATGTGTTTTGTGAGACATAAAGGCCCATGAAGTGAGAAAAGATACTCCATGGAAAAAGGGTTCCTTTGCTGAATAAGTTTGGGAAACACTAGATATTATGGGTTGAATTGTGTTCCTCCAAAAAATATGTTCAAGTCCTAGCCCCAAGTCCCATGGATGTAACCCTATTTGGAAATATGATCTTTGAAGGTGTTATTAGTTAAAAAGATGCCACAGTGGATTAGGGTGGGCTATAGCAGTTAGACACAGACAGACACTGGGGAGAAGGCCATGTGAAGATAGGGGAGGCAAAGCAATATATCTACAGGCCAAGAAACACCAAGGATTGCTACTGCCAGAAGCCAGGAGAGAGGCATGGAACAGATTCTTCCCCACAGACACCAGAGGGACAAGATGTCCCTTCTGGCATCTTGATTTCAGATTGTGAGACTCCAGAACTGTTAAGGCAATATGTTCCCGTTATTTTCAGCCATCCAGTTTGTGGTCCTTTATTATGGCAGCCCTAGGAAATTGAGATATCAGATGAAGCAAAGTTTAGCAGAGTTCCTTCTTGTAAGGTCTTTCTCTTTTAAAAAAATTTTAATTTTTAAAAAAGATATTTAGATTACATAAATGTTACATAAAACATATAGGGGATTCCCATATGCCCCGCTCCCCACACCACCCACATTTACCCACATTAACAACATCCTTCATTAGTGTGGTACATTCATTGCAACTGATGAACACATTTTGGAGCATTGCCACTCAGCATGCATTATTATTTACGTTGTAGTTTACACTCTCTTCCACACAATTCTATAGGTTATGGCAAGATATATAATGACTTGTATCTGTCATTGCAATATCATTCAGGACAATTCCCAAGCCCTGAAAATGCCCTGTATTATACTTATTTTCCCTCTTCCTGATCTCAGAACCTCCAGTAACCACTGCCTCCACATCAATGATGTAAGTTCTTTCATTACTAGAATCACAATAAGTCTATAGTAGAGTACCAGTAAGTCCACTCTAGCCCATAGTTCTTTCCCTAATCCTGAGGATTCTGGGATAGTGATGCCCATGCCACCTCTAATTGAGAGAGAGTTTTATTTCCATAAAGCTGATGGATGGGACTTTCTTGCCTGTATTTGTAGACTCTCCGTGGTATGGTGATAGTCCATCATTTATTGTCCTGGGTGAGTCCAATGAACTGGAGAGTAGGTGTTGCAACTCCATTGAGACTCAGGACCCAGCTGGCACATGGACTGTCCAAATATTCAAGTTTCTTGGATGTACACCTGTCAACACCAGCACCAGCTATAAGTTCAAATAGGAGGGACAGAAGAGCCATGTGTAGGGAAGCTACAACTGAGTCCAATTCTGTCATACGGGGGAGCACAAACACCAAAGTAGGGCCCAGTGGCAAGGCACCAAACTAATAAGCTATCTGCCCTGACTATAGTACCTGGATGTCTCCAGAGCCCTCAGGAGTGCTACTATTTAGGGCAGTGTCTACTTTGGCAGTCTATAAGATCCTGCTGAGACATGCATAGGCATAACCTCTGGAATGACCTCCTGAGTCACTTTGAAGTCTCTTAACCATATAAACTCATTTGTCTTTACCTTTTTTGCCTTTTGGTCAAGGTCTTTTTCCTGTTGCATTGCTAGTTGGTGCTTGGTAGTAATTCCTTAGCGCCAGGGAGTCTCATCCCTGGGAGTCATGTCCTATGCTGGGGGGAAGTTATTACATTTATATGCTGACTTTGGCCTAGAGAGAGGCCACATTTCAGCAAAAAGGAGGCTGTCAGGAGGTAATGCTTAGGTATCCTATAATCTTAGGCTAAGTTTCAATTTCAAGAGTAAAGGTTCATACACACAGTCATTAATATGAAGGGCCTGTCAATGGAACATCCACCTTCTTTTGCCATTGCCTTTATACTTGGGGTTTCTTGCTGTTCCATTAGAAAATGTGGCAGAGCTCCCCAGAATGGAATGGGAATTCAATATTCTTTTTTTTATTGTGTGAATCTCCACCCTTGATGACAATGCACCATAAACATCTGAAGACATTTATGCCTTATATATATGCCCAGGTGAACCTCCTCCCACGTATCTCCCATCACTGACACCCCACACAAATGGTCCTCCCCTACCACAGTTGTAATCCTTTCCTGAGCCTTTAATAGGCTGCTGTATCTGATGAAAGTCCTAAAAGAGCTATTGCATGCAGCAATATGAAAACTCATTTGACCAAATAACCTGTTTTTTTTTAATGAACACTTAAGAATATCTCTTGGGACACTAGTATTTTGAGGAATAGTTCCAGAAACACTGTTTTAAGTGCTTAATGTATGAGAAACTTGCCTTTGAAAAGGGAACCCCCCATAAGAGAGAGCAACGATTAATGCTACAAGATTTCTGTGAATATGTAGAATTTCAGATAACAGTGGGGAGCTGGAGGGATTTTTCCATGCTTCCTGGAATCTTCTCTTTCCTTAATGAGACTTCAGGGTGGGTGAGGGTGACAGAAGGCTTTAGGAGAGGGGCAGGTAGCAGGGAGGAAAGACAGAAGAAGAGAGAGGTAGGAGAAGGGAAGTGGAAACATGGAGTTATCAGGTGGGTGGGACCTGGGACATCCTGCAGTGATACCCTTCCACCTGATAAAGGCTCCCACTTCTCCAGCAAGGCTTATACCCCATTTCCAACTCCTACTGTCCCTCCCTCCCCAGCAAGAAGCAGGAGAGAAACCAAAGAGATGACAATCTGCTGAATCCAGGATATATCTTTTTACCAGGGTTTCTAGGCCATGAAATTGTCCGGCAATTGTAGCTCAGGTCTATGAAGAAGCAACCCATCCCCCCTCCCGTCTGAGATGCTGAAGTATTTTCTCTCAGGGCTGCAGAGCAATCTTTGTGAGAAATAGACAAGAACAGCTGGCCTTGGCCTAAAATAGGATGATTTGGAAGTAACAGAAACCCCCCAACACTGGATTTCTGGGTTAAATATATTAAGTTGAACCATGTAAAACTGCCCTTTTTTCTAAGTCTGAAATGCTGTTGCAAACTGGCAATTTCACATGATTCAACCTACAGTTGGGAAACTTTTATGGGAGAGCTAAAAGTGTGTGTGTGTGTGTGCATGTGTGCTTTGGCGATGTTTTTGGGCAGCTAGTCTTTATTTGTTACAAAGATATTCTCCTTGCTGATGAAAAGGTGAAAGAGGATTTGGGCCTATTTCCAAGGGATGAGCAAAAAGATTAGAAGCCCGAAGGGAAGTGGATTTGGCTCAACTGATAGAGCATTTGCTTACCATATGGGAGGTTCAGGGTTCAAACCCAGGGCCTCCCAACCCATGTGGTGAGCTGGCCCATGTGTAGTGCTGATGCGTGCAAGGAATGCCGTGCCATGCAGGGGTGTCTCCTGCATAGGGGAGTCCCAAGAAGTGCACCCTGCAAGGAGAGCCGCCACACGTGAGAAAAGTGCTGCCTGCCCAGGAGTGGCGCCACACACATGGAGAGCTGACGCAGCAAGATGACGCAACGAAAAGAGACACAGATTCCTGGTGCCACTGACAAAGAAAGCAAGCAGACACAGAAGAACACACAGTGAATGGACACAGAGAGCAGACAATGGCGGGGGGTAGTGGGGAGGGTGGGGAGGAAGGGGACAGAAAGAAAAAAAAAATAAGTCTGGAATGTGTCTGGACTCAGGGAGAAATGGTGGAGGTTTTACAGGATGGTTCTTAGAAGCAGGAGTGGAAAGATAGTGAGCACAGCACTGATCTCTGGAAGCGAGGCATTGGGACTTGGGTTGGTAGTGAATTAAGTTACAAAGATTTAGGGGCTTGGAAATTAGAAAGGGTGAAGAGTGGAAACAGCATCATTAGGAGAAATGGAACCCAAACTTTTGAGTTGTAGCTTCGTCCTTACTTTTCCATCTTCCCATTATACCCCAAAATCCAAAGTGGTGAATGGTAGGGTGGGCCTGGAGGGGGTTGATCTAGAGAGACATGGCCATGATAGGGGCAGTGTGGTCAGCTCAAGGGTGACATGAGGAATCTAAATCCCCATCACCTTAACTAGTCTTTTGGGGGGACAAGAGCAGCTATAAAATGATAAAGCTTTCAAATTCCCATGACTTTACAATTTACAAAGCAGTCCACAAATATTAACACATTTGTGGCAATTGTCACACAACTTGTGAAAAGGGTATTGGTATCCTCATTTTCCAGACTAGGAAAATTCAGCTCAGAGGGCAAATTCCCCAAGGGGAGCAAATGGAAGAATTGGGGTTCTATCTTTCATCTTTGAACTCCAGATGGAATATTGATTTGTTTGACCCATGGAGGGTGACTGAGGCCATCACACAACCAGAAACTCCAAAGGCAGAAACATTTGTTCAGATATTGCTGGGAGCCAGGGAGGTAACAGGCATGAGTGAAGCTTGTTGGATAGAGGCGAACAAAGAATAGTGGGGACTATGGCTGGGGGCTGGGGAGACCCACACCCTGCTAACTGGAGTGGCTTTTGCTCAGCTCCAGATGGTTATTGCCAGGAAGAAATGCTAATCTGGTTTTTTGAGAGAAGCTGGAAATTCGATTTAACAAATATTTATCAGGCATTAGGGATAAATTAGTGAATAAAATGGATAAAAATTTTCTGGATTTTTATGTAAACTCTTCCAAGTTTTATGTGTTGGGAACTAATAGAAGATTTAGAAAACATTGTGCAGGCCAACTAAAACACATCTGTAGGCTGCATTTGGCCCATAGGCAGCCAGTCTGTGACTTCAATTCTAAAGGCTTTGAGGGACCAAGTGTTCTCCAGAGGGGAGTGTGCAGAATGGTCCACTAGGATGAGGGAAAAAGTTGTTAGCACTTCTACCCATATCTGTGTATCATCCTTGAAAAACGTCTAGTTTTGTGAATTCATATGATATATATAAGAGATTAGTACATAGTGTACATATATCATTATAAATATGTTACGACATTATTTTTATATATACTGGGATACATGATTACAATATTTTTATGGATAGGAATGTGGATGAAAAAAAATTCAAGGACAATTGGGATAGTTCTTGAAAAGTATCTATTTGTACATTCCCTGCCTGACACAGGGCTAAAGCTATAGTCTTCATCTTTGCGTTCAGAGGGTTTCAGGGACTGTTGATATGGGAGAGAATATCTACAGCAATAATGCTTAACCCAAACCTCCCCCTGGTGTCCCTGGCCAGAGCAGTTTCCTATGAGCGAAGAATGGAGTCTCTGCTGAGTGATGAAAGAGACAGCTGGGTGCTTGAGCCAGTTCAAAGTGGGCCAACATTTCCACCCCATGGCCTAAGCATTGGGGCGCATGATTGTTTTTAATTCTTGTAATACTGAGACATCCTTGTGACAATATAAGCATGCTGGAAAAGGGAAGACTGAGGGGTTATTTAATATTTACCCTTAAGTGTCAGGAAGGGTTCTTACAGGAAGGCATGTGACCAGCCACACTCTACTTCCCTGAGGATGGAACCTGATGGCATGGATGCTAACCGCTAGTAGGGAGATTCAGGTTACAGTTACAGAAGACATTTCTGATAGTGAGCTTTGCCTGAGTCTTGTTCTAAAGCCTGTCTTGGATACTGTCCTCCCTGTCTGTCAGTAGAGTAGTAACATGGTCTCGTGGAAAAAGCACTGGATGAGGCACGGTGAGATGAGTGCTTTAGGCTTGTAGAAAACTTGTGGCCACCATGACCTTAGACAATGCCAGGCTCATCCCTCTTTGGAACACATTTTTCTCTCTAAGATAAGGAAGGGCATGATCTGTGGTCTCTGAGCTTTTCTTCTACCTTTACCATCATCTCATGCGAAGGGCCTAAGAGTTGCAACGTGGGTACTCTTGAGTGTTTTGCTGAGCTGAAGTCAGTTATCTCTAATCAGGTCAATACACTGGCTGCAGTAACAAACCAACCCCAAAGTGTATAATGGTGCATACATGGTGGAAGTTTATTTCTTGTTCACAAAAAGTACAAAATGTGTTTTCTGACTGGCAGACCATTTTCCTCTGAGAGGGTGACACAGGGACCCAGGATCCTCCACCTTGAGATTCTTGCCATTTTCATTACTTGACTCTGACATTGCCATGGTCGTGTACATCAATTCTGTGGAAGGGGAGAAAGCATGGACAATTGAACCTGGGAGATTTTTATGGGTCAGACTGGAAGAGTGTACATTAATTCTGCTTAAATGCTGTTGGCTAGAACTCAGTCACATAGGCATGCCTAACTATAAGGCAAACAGGGAAATGCAGCTTAACTGAATGCCCAGGAAAAAGAAGAAATGAATTTATCAAATAAGAGCCAGTCTGTGCCACAGAGAAAAGAGCTGAAAGGGAAACGGATCATGTGGGCTACAGAAGAGTAAGCTGTGGGTGATGGTAGTTATTTTCCTGTGTCTAAAGAACTTGGAGCCATCATTTTCTGAAAGGTTCCTCGGGCTTATAAAGATTTCCTGGCCCACAGGCGGAACCTTGGCCTCGAAGTCAAGATACCCTAGATTTTAGTGTTTGCTTTGTCTTGAACTAGCTATGGGACTCAATATAATTTACTTGAGCTTGATGCTTCTCTTTTCTCATCTGTAAGCAACAACATAGTACCTACCCTAATTCCCAGCCAAAGGGGTACTGATGCAAAATACCAGAAATCGCTTGTTTTCTGTGAGTGTTTTTTAAAGGATTTATTTATGTACTTATTTTCCACCCCTCCCCTCCTCCTGCCCTGCTGTTTTTGCTGTCTGTGTTGTCTTCTCTTTTCATTTTCTCTTCTCTCAGATTCACCGGGATTCAATTCTGGAGACTCCTGATGTGGAGATAGGTTTCCTGTCAATTGCACCACCTCAGTTCCTGGTTTCTGATGTGCTTCACCTTGACTGCCCTCTTGTCTCTCTTTTGATGGGTCATCATCTTGCTGTGTGGCTCATTTGCTCAGGCACTGGCTTGCCATGCGGGTACTGGCTCGCCATGTGGGCACTTGCGCTTACCACGTGGGCACTCGCATGGGCACTGGCTCACCATGTGGGTACTGGGCTCACCATGCAGGTTTGCTTTCTCTTCTTTTTCACCAGGAGGCCCCAGGGATTGAGCCCCGGTCCTTTCATATGGTAGGTGGAAGCTCTATCACTTGAGCCACATCTGCTTCCCTTGCTTGGCTTTTATAAAGGGTATTTATTTGGGGTAGGAGCTTACAGTTACCAGGCCATAAAGCATAAGTTACTTCCCTCACCAAAGTCTGTTGCCACATGTTAGAGCAAGATGGCTGCCAATGTCTGCCAGGGTTTAGGCTTCCTGGGTTCCTCTCTTCCCAGGGCTGGTTTCTCTTTGGGCTTGGAGCTGCTCTGTTTTCTCCACAAGGCAGCTGTAGACTATGAGATGATGGCTCTGTCTCTCCCCCTGAGGCCTGCCTGTGTTTAATGGAGACTTCTCTCCTTTCTCTATATGCTTACTTCAACTAACTCCTCTGCTCTGTCGTATGGTTTTCTCTGTGAGTCCCCATTCACCAAGGGGGTAGGGACTCAACGTCCTACTGATGTTGCCCAATCAAAGCCCTAATCATTATTTAATCAAGTAAAAGTGAAACCTCTGAATCCAATACAATCTAAAGTGCAAACAGGTCAGTTTACAAACATAATCCAATAACTATTTTTGGAATTTGTAAATACAAAACTACTACACCTGACATTAGTATTTTAAGAGTCAGGTATAGCAATATCATGCACATCTTGAAAAAATTAAAAGTATGCTTGAAAGTAAATAAGCTTAGGGAATGTAGATGTGCCTCAAGTGATTGGCCTTCTACCTACCACATGGGAGGTCTGTGGTTCAGTTCCCAGTGCCTCCTAAAGAAGAGAGTGAGCTGGTGTGACGGGCAGGTGTGGCAAGCTGACAAAACAAGATGAGGTAACAAGAGGCACAAGAGGATAAATGTTACAAGAGACATAACAAAGCAGGGAACAGAGGTGGCTTAAGCTATTAGGTACCTCCTTCCCACATTGGAGGTCCCAGGTTCAGTTCCCGGTGCCTCCTAAAGAAACAAAGAAGATGGACACAGCAAGTGCAAACAATGAGGGGGTAGGGAGAAAAAAAGAAATTAAATAAGTCTTTAAAAAAAGTGCAAATGAGCTTAAATTGTAGGTGAGATAAAGAACTTTCCATTTGGAAACAAGGAAAACCTTTAGGGAAAGCGTAATTAACTTTAAGAAATCAGCATGAAACAAATTTGTGAATAGTGGAAAGAGAACTCAAACTTGGGAGGTAGTCGAGGGGAAAGAAGATGTGGATTCTGGTTCTGGCTCTACAAGCAAGTTGCTGTGTGACCTTGAGCGAGTTACTTCCTCTCTCTGGTCCTCCATTTCCCCCTTGTACAACAAAGGGAATGAACTAAATAGATTTTGCTCAGGTCTCAGTCCCAAATGGTATTCTTCCGACTATGTGTTCCCTACTGTTAGGGTACAGGGATTTGAAGGGCTTTAAGACACCAATGCTGGTGACAGCAGTAGAGAAGGATGGACTCCAGACACATCAACTGCAGGCTTACCATTTCAAAGTGGATGTCTTTTAGGTGTCTGGAGCTTCACAGGTCCAGCCAAAGCCTTACTCTGGTTGTCTTCCCTCCACAGAACTTTCTCTTCTGCAGCCTTCAACATCTCAGTAAAAGGCAGGTACTCTGGGAACCCTCTTGATCCTCGCTTTCCCACACCTTGCATCCCACCGGCCAGCAGATCCCATCGCTTTTCCTTTAAAATATATCCCAAATCTCACCCCTGCCTGCGACCACCTTAGCGCAGGCCACTGTCTTACTGCTTTGGGACAACTGCCTCCCGAGAGCCCTCTGGCCCTCTTACCATCTGTTTTTCGTATGATAATCAGAGTGAGCTCTTTATTCTTTTCTCCATTCAGAATCTTCCAGGGGCTTCTCATCACATTCAGAAAAAAATCGAAGCCCTTCGTTTGGCCCATGAGGTCCCTCGTGTTGTGACTCCTCTCAGGGTTTCTGACCTCATCTCCAATCCTCTTCTGCCACTTCTGTCTGTCTCCCAACGTGGCTGTGGCCATTGTGACCATTCTTCGAGGTGCCAGGCTCGTCTGTCAGGGCCCATGGCACTCACTGCTCCTTCAGCTTGGGGCCTTGTGCATCCACAATTTCCTTCTGACTCCTTCTCTTGCTCCATACAGGATCTAGCTCAGATCTCCTTTTTTTGAATAGCCACTTTCCCCACCCTTCTCTAGTGCCATACCCCGTAATCTCTCCTCTCACTTTGATTTACTTCCCTTTAAAACTATTATCACTACCTGAAATTATTTGATTTTTCATTTGTCTATTTTATGTCTCTCTACTACAATGCAGACTCCATGTATGCAGGGTCTATTCTGTCTTATTTAAAACAGTATTACCCATGCTGTATGGCAAGCAAGCATTTAATAAATATCAATCGACCAAATGAAGACCTGATCACAGGACCTTTCGGAGACTGCTGTCGCCAGTGGCAGACATTCTTCAGCCAAGGGAGGGGAGCTGGGGACTTGCGCCTAGGTGGCCAGGGGTGAAGCCAGGTCACCCTTTCCTGGCATAAGTTGGAGGCACTGGGCAGGGCACAGGGCCCCGACCCTGGAGGCCAGCTGTCTCTGCCCCTGGCTGAGGGGTTCTGTGCTTCCCCCTTTTCTCTTTTTAGGAGGCATTTGGATAGCCTCCCAGGGGGTATATCTGACTTCTTCTCCAAGCCACTTGCTCTTGCTGTTGAGAAATGACTAAGCAGATTCTCTGTCTGCTTGTGGCCAGCTGCCAGGCTGTGAGAGTTGACACCGCCAACTCAGACCCATTGGGAAGGATAAGTTCTTCTGAAAGAGCCCCTTCCTCTGCTCTGTATTCAGAGAAAGCATAAGCGGACACCACCATCACTGCCTTCTCTGAAATGGCCCCTGGTGTTTTGGCTCTAGGCTGACCCCACAAGGGGGAGACAAGTAGAAATTGGTGTGGTTTTTATTTTCAGGGTTAATGTCCAAGTCATGCTGGATGTAAAGTGACTGGTAGAGGACTGTTCTGGTGGTGGAATACTAATGCCACCACTTCTGTTTATCGAGGGCTTACTGGATACCAGGCATGATGCTAACTTCTTGGGTGCGTGAGTTCATTTGATTCTCACAGTGATCATATGAGGGAAGTCACATGATTTTGTAGATGAGAAAATGGAGGCAAAAAGGTAAAAGAACTTGCTCAAGGTGACATGACTCTTGAAAAGGAGGACTGCTTCTAAATGTAAGTCTCCTGTCTCCCAAAGCGTGCTCCCTTCTAGACTGCCTCTTCCACACACCACTGCATGGAGAGTTCCTAAGGCTGAGTCCAGTGGGAACATAAAGGAAGGCCAAGGAATCTTCCCAAATTTCTCTGCCATCACCTTCTTAATTTACTCCAGGAAGACCCCTGCCAATTTCGGTGGGCAGTTTAAAATGGAAAAATGTTTTAACTTTGGGAACTAATAGGCATAAGGAAAGCTAGAAAGGACTTTGCAGAATCTTTAATGTGTTGACATTTATTGCAAATCTTTAAGAGAGTAATATATTATGCTGCCTTTCCTAATTTTTTTCAAAAAAGATTTATTTATTTATTTATTTATTTATTCCCCCCTCCTCCCCTCCTCCTCTCCTCCCACCCTGCTGTTTTTGCTATCTGTGTTGTCCTCTCTTCTTCTTTTCTCTCCTCTAGGATTCAATCCTGGAGACCCCTCATGTGGAGAGAGGTTCCCTGTCAATTGCACCATGTCAGTTCCTGGTTTCTGCTACATTTCACCTTGACTCTCCCCTTGTCTCTCTCTCTCTCTTTTTTTAAAGATTTATTTTTTATTTTACTTCTCTCCCCCCCCCCCAATTGTCTGCTGTCTGTGTCCATTTGCTGTGCGTTCTTCTGTGTCTGCTTGCATTCTTGTAGTGCACTGGGAATCTGTGTCTCTTTTTGTTGCATCATCTTGCTGTATCAGCTCTCCGTGTGTGCGGCGCCACTCCTGGGCAGGCTGTGCTTTTTTCATGCAGGGCGGCTCTCCTTATGGGGTGCACTCCTTGCACGTGGGGGTCCCCTATGTGGGGTACACCCCTGGGTGGCATGGCACTCCTTGTGAGCATCAGCACTGCGTGTGAACCAGCACCACGTGGGTCAGGAGGCTGGGGGTTTGAAACCTGGACCTCCCATGTGGTAGGCAAATGCTCTATCAGCTGAGCCAAATCCGCTTCCTGTCTTGTCTCTCTTTTGATGCATCATCATCTTGCTGCATGACTCACTTGTGTGGGCACTGGCTCACCACACAGGCACTTATGCGGGTACTGGCTCACCATGCAGGTACCTGCACGGGCACTGGCTTGCTGTGCAGGCAGGCTTTCTCTTCTTTTTCACTAGGAGGCTCCAGGGGTTGAACCCAGGTCCTCCCATATGGTAGGCAGAAGTTCTATCACTTGAGCCACATCTGCCTTTCCTAAATTTAATTGATAAAAGAACACTCTTTCTTCCCAAAAGTATCTTGAGGGTCTAGAGTTTCATAGAACTCTCTGGAAATTGCTGAGCTATGCTAATATAATCAGTGACCCCTAATGGTAAATTAGATATTCTTCTTTCCATTCTTTTGTTTACCCCACTCCCCCCATCTAAAATCCATCCCTGCATTCATACATCCATGTGTCCATCCCTCCATCCATTGAATATCTATTAAGTTTCAGGTTTTATAGAAGGTGTTTTCTCTTACGTCTTATTCATTCTCACTGCAACACTATTTTACAGAAGAGGATGCAAAGCATCAGCAAGGCCACAGAGTTGGGCAGTGAGAGGTCTGGGATTGAAACTCAAATTTCCTAATCTAGATTCACCGACTTTTCTTCTACACTCTAGAGTTTCTTCCTTTTATTGCTTATTCAACTTCTAGGCAATTGTCAAAATCCCAACTCAGACCTACTTTCTTCAGAAAGTCATATTTCCCTTCCCCTTACCTGCCCCATGCATCGCCATCTCTCTCTGTTTCCTGAATTTCCTTCAAACTCATCATCTCCACCAGAATTTAGCACCTGCTAAATTGCTGGTGAAGGAGGGGGATGAGTGAGTGTGTCTGTGTCTTGTGTCTCAAGTGGCATTTAAGCCCAGCTTTGGGCACATATGTCCTTTAATTGGCACATCAACCTTAAGAGTAGGTACAGTCAGACTCATTTTATAGATGAGCATAGTGGGTTTGAGTCACTTGCCCAAAGTCATAAAGCAAGAGATGAAGCCAGGATTTGGATTGAAGTTGTCTGGCCTCAGACCATTCTTTCCACTGCTCTATGCTACCTCTAGTTCAACCCCCCATTTCATAGCTGAGGAAACTGAGGCCCAAGGAGGGGAAGTGACAAAACTCCACTCACAGTGTGTGAGTGGCAGCCCTGGGACCCCCAGGGGATTTTTCTCTCTAGTAGGCTGCCTCCCTGGGGTTAACGCAGGTCTCAGGCATACTGCCAGGCGGCTCCCGTTATCTGGATCCCCTGGAAGTTGTACCTCCTAGCTCTGGAGACTGCAGGAGCCTTGTGGCCTGCTTCCTGGGGATTAGCCAGATGGCCAGCCCACTAGCCTGCAGGCCCAGCACCTAAAATAAACCAGCAGCAAGCCCAATGGAAACCAGGCAATGAGCCCAAAAGAAACGACTTAACCTCCAGCAGCCCAGGGCCAGAGGCAGCTGAAAACAGCCAGGTTCCCTTGGTACAGCCCCCAGCATAGCACACATGCAGCCAGGGGTTGCTGCTTCCTTTCGTTGGAAAGACAGTGCGTTCCTGTCATTCTGATTCTAGAATTTCAGTCTGGCAGGAATCTAGGGGATCCAGGAGACCCTTGGATCATGATGGGGCACAAACAAGGAGTATTCTTCATACTACTGGTTCCCAAATTTGACTGGTTACCAGAATTACTAGGAGTGTTTTTTTGTTAGTTTGTTTTTTGTTTCTTCCTTTTTTCTTTTTTTTTTTTGTGACCCAGGTTTTATCCCAAGGCCTAAGGAATCAGAATTTCTGAAGGCAGGGCCTGGGTATCTGTATTTTCAGAAGTTCCCCAGGCAAGCCTATTCTGGCATAGGTTGTTGACTTAACTTGATTTCCATCTACCATTCTCAACTTTACTTGGTACTTGTGAAATTTAGGTTCTATATTTTCCATGCCCATTGCATTGTGGGTAGGTGTGTTAAAAACACTTAAGAGGGGTTTTATTGTTTTTCAAATGGTGGTTTTAAAATTTCCCTTTAACCTGAAGTTTGAAAAGTTTTGTTAGGCCGAGGGGTATGAGTCCCTTGAGATGTCAGTTCTGAAGAATTTGGTTGTTTAAGGAGCCTGTTTCCAAGGCCAGTTTGTCTCCAAAGGCAGTCTGCAAAAGTCAGATGTTTCCCTGGGTGATTGTAGCTGCCAAGACACAGACTATTGTATTGAAATTTCTTATCATGTCCTTGCCAGCATCTGGGAATACCTGTTAAAAGAAGAAAGTTTCTTTTTTTTCTTACTTAAGAAGAAGCTTTGCTTTCTTCTGGCTGGGGAAGAGTCAGGGGTCTGTAGTAGGTGTGTGACTGAGGTGGCCTCAGCTTTGTTTCTTCCTCCTCCTGAAGTCAGAGGACTTGAAGGGAATGGTGGACTTTCCTGGCTAATCAGGAGAACAGAGAGGAAAAACAAGCCAAGGCAATTTCTTCAACAAGTTGGTGCGTGGGTAGTGGTATCTAAGGGGGAGAAAGACCTCTGGCCATGATGACACCTTGTGATTGTTGATGTCAAACTGATCTGAGCTTCTGGGGCTGAACTTCCAGATGCAGGTTCTCACCCGGGGAGGATTTTCTTCTGTTATAGGGATTCTGGGGAGGTGGTTAACAGCATCCTAGTGGAAAGGGCATTGGAATCCATTCCATACTCCTAGCTGCATGAACAGTACAAAGGAAGGAAAGTTTGTTGAATACCCGACACATGTCAGGCAGAGAAATAAAAATCACTAGATAACTCTTAGGCACCCTGCAGCTCTAGGCCTAGTTCATATTTCAGGTGCACAGGCTCATAATCATAGCCATCAGTATCAAGGGTTCATTGTTGGACCATTTGTCTTTATTGGTCTTTGCCATTGCACTTGGGGGATTGTTGGTATTCCACTGGGGAATGTTATAGAGCTCCCTGGCTAGAAACTCAGCACTACCTCAGTTGTTGTATTTAACTGAAACCACTATGAAAATATCCAAACACTTTTATGTACCCTGTATACGTGCCCTGGAGAACTCCCTCCCAACCATTTGTCCCCTATTAATAACACCCACACCACTGTTCCTCCCCTGCCATAGTTAAACCTCTCTGTAGTCCAAAACTTCTTTAAAAATGAAGACTAATATACTGCCAGGTTCCATTAATAGTAAAATGGAATATAGTGATGATTTTAAAGGTTAGATATAGAATACATACTCTTTTAGAAAAATTAAATAAAGTAAAAATAAATTGGGGTATCAAAAAATGAAAAAATGAAAAAGCTTTGTTTTTGATGTTTTGCCTTTCATCACTGCTATAGGTGTTGCCCTGTATGTACAGTGGCAAGGCAATTTCTTCCATTTCTTCCTCAGTGTTTATATCCTTTCTTTTTTTTTTGAGAGCCTCCATGTTGCTCAAATGTGGCCAGTCTCTAAGCCAAACTCAGCATGTAAATGCATTACCTTCCCCCCAATGTGGGACATGACTCCTGGGCATGAGTCTCCCTGGTGCCGAGGAATTACTACCAAGCACCAGCTGATGATGTAACTAGAAAAAGACCTTGAATAAAAGGGTCAACTCCTTCAGCTCCTACATTCTGATTTATTGGACTTACCCCACTCAGCTAACATGGAGTTGAAGAAGGTCAACCACCACACCATGGAGTCTAGAGTGCCTACAACTAAAAGCAGGAGGATTACATCCAGTATCCATGTGGAATCTAAGCCCCCACTTGACATAGATGTGCAATGAACACAACCAATCCAATGTCCACAGAGAAAATGTGGTATTGGTGTGGGAAGGGTGGCCATGGTGGCTGCTGGGTGCGGGGAATGGAAGGAAGAGATGAGATGGGGAGGTGTTTTCGGGACTTGGAGTTGTCCTGGGCGGTGCTTCACGGACAACTATGGGACATTGTAGATCCCCCCAGGGCCCACTGGATGGAACGTGGGAGAGTGTGGGCTATGATGTGGACCATCGACTATGGGGTGCAGCAATGCCCAGAGATGTACTTACCAGGTGCAATGGATGTGTCATGATGACGGGAGAGAGTGTTGCTGTGGGGGGAGTGGGGGGTGGGGGCAGTGGGGTTGAATGGGACCTCATGTTTTTGAATGTAATATTTTTTTAAAAAATGAATTAAATAAAAAAATTAAAAAAAAAAAAGGGTCAACTCAGACCAGCAGAATATCTCCGCCTACATGTAATATCACGTGTTAAAAACTCCTTTTTGACTTTGGATAAAAGGGAGAAACGGAAAGGACAAATGAGTTTATATGGCTATGAGTCTCCAAAAAAGAGTTGGGAGGTCATCAGAGGGGTAATGCTTATGCACACCTCAGCAGGGTGCCAGAGACAGCCAAAGTGGATAGAAGCTCAGGTACTGGTTCTCCTGAGGGGTACAGAGACCCACAGGTTCTATGGTCATGACAGATGGCTCTGGAGTTCAGTACCATGTAAGTTGGCCCTACTTTGGAGTATGTGTTCCTGAGTGTGATAGAGTTGGACCATTCTTCACATGCCTCTTCTGTTACTTTTACTGGACCTGTGTTTGGCCCTGGGGTTGATATATACTAAGGAGACCTGAATCTCTGGACTGTCCGTGTGACAGCTAGGCCCTGAGTCTCAGCCGACTTGCAACTCCTACCCTCTGATTCGTCTTTGAACAGATTCCCTCTTTTCAGAGAGGAAAAACTGGCAGACAAATTCACCACCATCCTCAGATTAATTTAAGGTCAAACCACTTCTAGAAAGGCTTCTATTTAAAAGAAGAATGGAGAAAAAGCAATACTTAACCCCTAAACAGGTCATGTTGGAGATGTAGACACCATTTACCTGCCTGGGAGATTCTCTAGGCCAGGAGTTGGCACCTTTTTTCTATAAATGGCCAGATAGTAAATATTTTCAGCTTTGCAGGCCATACAACTCTGGTCTCTGTTGCAACTACTCAATTCTGCCATTGCAGCACAAAAATAGACAATACTAATAAATGAACAGAGTGACTGTTCCAGGAAAACTTTTTTTTATGATTTGAATTTGAAATTTGGATTTCACATAAATTTCATATGTCACAAAATACAATTTCTCTCTGGATTTTCTCTCCCAATCATTAAAAAATGTAAAAAAGATTCTTAGCTCATGGGTTGTACAAAACCAGGATTTGGCCCATGGGTTGAAGTTTGTTTAGTTCTGGTTTAAGCCTGCGGGTCTTCCCCTCACTTCTTCTATCATGCCCAAGATGAGATGCACTGTATCTGAGTTCATTCTGTTTGGAAACAGAATCCATTCATTCAGGCAAATACTTACTAAGGGCCTACTGTGTACTAGGAGGCTAGTCTAGGTAATGGGGATTCAGATGTGAACAAGGCAAAGTACCTATACTTTCCTGCCTTTGGCCAGGAGGCTGAGGGACACTGCAGGCTAGGATTTGGGTTTTGGTTCCAGCCCTTGCTTCCCTAGGCTTATCTGCAGTGCTTAGAGCCACGTAGGCTGAGCACAGGTCCCTTAGTTATTAGCCTCAAGAGAGCTGCCTGGCATGCTTGGAACTAGTGCCCCAAGATAGCTTTAGTGTTCTGAATTTCCAATGAAAAGTCCAGCCAAAAAATGAAAATGAATAAAATAGCATAAAATCCAAGACTTTTAGGGCTCAGTGTATTCTGGCACAGCATTCCAGTGGGATTCTGGGATGACTTTCAAGAGCCGTGGCTTCTCTTGGACTTTCCCATGGCCCATTCCAAGACAACCACTATTCTGCAGATGTTTCCCCAGGACTGGGTCATGGAGAAGGCCCATCGCAAGAGCAGCTATTGTTGCTGCCAGGGCCAAAAGGTCAGTGCTCACGTGGGTTCTGGCAACTGCCCCACCAACCCCCACTCGTTCCCTGACAGGTGGTTGAGAAACCTTATGAATTCCAACTCATTTTGCCTTTGGGTCTGCATCCAAGGGCTCCCCTCCATGATGTGGGGAAGCAGAAAGGATTGTGTTAAGACAGAGGAGGAAGGACAGGCAGACAGAGGGATATATAAATGAGCAGGAAATAGCTCCCAGCCTGTGGGCCCACCGGATTTGCAGGGCATCTATCTGCTCCACTTCCAGTCCCATTGTTAGTTCTGTGGGGTAGGGGTGGGGAATTGATCCTGATGTGAACACAACAGAAACATAAGAGATGTCCTATGGCCCCTAATTCCAAGTTCCTTGTGGTCTGGCTAATCAAACGGGGAAGAGCTAACTTTGTTCTCCCCCAAGATTCAGACTGTCCTAATTGCCAACAAGGCATGTAACCCCGCGGTCCCTCAAGGTCCCTGTGTAGAAAATGAAGGGCTTCATTATACAACATTGAAGACTCTTTTCTGTAGGCAGAGTCCGAAGCTTGAAACATCCTGTCATCTTCTTTCCCTGGCTCTCCAGTCCTTTCTGCATGCATCTCATTTCTCTCCTTCTATTTGCCCTGCCTCTTCATCTCCACTCTGTCTTAGAGATGCTCAGTATCTGCCCAAAGCTCATCTTCTCAAAGTGCCATCCCAGGTTAGGCTCTCAGGAAACCTGGGCAGAAGGTGTTTAAAGGAGGAAGGAGAGAAAGGACTTGGCTCCTGGCCTCCTGGGTTTTCACTAGACCCTCCTTTAACTATCTATCCCCAGCCAGACTTTTTCAGCAACTTTGAATGTGATGAGTAGATAGATTCATGACTTGATGCTATATATTGCATATTTCACATTCATTCATTCAGTGATTGTTTGTTGTGTGCCTACTACAGCAGGCACCATGCTGGGGGTAGAGAAAGAGTGGGTGAATTAGACCCAGAATACTGGTACTAGATGGTGATTAAATGGTGACTTCAAGGTCATTTCTTCCAACTCCCTCATTTTGTGGCTGAGGATTTTGAGGCTCTAAGTAGGGCAGTGACTTCTTTAAGGTGACACAATGAGTTAAGGGCAGAGCCAGGACAGGAACACAGGACTTCTGACTTCTCTTCCTAAATAAGACCAGGCTTCCTCACAATCAGACAGTAGAAATTGGGTTCCCATATATTTGGATAATATTTGCAAGTTAGAGAGTACGTCTGATTTCTAACTCCATTATGGGAGGAGGCAGGCAAAATGATTACTATTCCCATTTTCCAGAAGAATAAACTGAGGCCCAGGAGGTTAAATATTTTAATCAGAGAAATAAGGATAGAGGTGGGAGTAGAACTTGGGTCTTCTGACTCCAAATGCATCTACGGTACAAATATTCTCAACTGCCCCCTCCATCTACCCTCCTCTCTCCTATACAGTTTCTTGGCCACCTGCGATCAAAGAAGAGTGAGAAGAAACCCCAGGCCTGCTCAGCAGTATGCTGTAGTCTCAGAATGCAGGAAAGAGGTAGGAACCCAGAGACTGTTGGGGAGGGGTAAAAATAAATTTAGGGAAGTCTGGACGGCATATAGAGGGGTGCGGGGTACTGGTGAAATTTGAGCAGAAAGACTCATTAGGTCAGATTGGGGAGAATGGACCTTGCCAATACTTCTGACACCCTCCAACATGAAAATGGACATACTTTGTATGGATCAAAATTAGCGGTTGTGACACTGGAAACGGTGGTACCACAAGGCAGCTTGGACCAAGGATAACAATCATGGGCTTTAAAAACCCTGGGTGTGATTTCATTACCTAGGGTCCAGTAATCCAGAGTGTTGGATTCCCCCACTTTCTTTGTTCCTGCCCTCTGATCAGATTCCCCCTCATTAACCCGTCTTCACCAGGAACCTAGAAACAATAAGCACTTGACATGCTCCTAGAATTCCATTTGGGTAGGTAAAGTTCTACATTAAGAAGAGTTGATAAAACAAAAGAACCAAATCTCAGGCTCTCTTGATGGTCTATTAAATGACCTCTTTCAGACTTTTGGGGATCCCTGTGGCTTCAGAAGTTCCAGAGCTAACTCTATGAATATAACCTATCCATTAAGTCATCATTTTTTAAAAATCCAATTTTCCATCAACTAATCAGGGACTATTTAATGAGCAGCTTCTATGTAGCCATTCACAGACCAGCTGCCTTGGAGGATAGGGAAAGAACATACTTCCTCAAAGATATAAACTTTTCAAATAGCTTACGAGCCCCTTGGATCAAGACTAATGTCAAGGCTATATTCATGTATTTCCTTGGTAGACTGTTGGGGCTCTGGAAGTTCAGCACAGAACCACCTATCAGTGGTTCTTTCTGAAAATAGAGAATATACCATATTCATCCATTTGACAAATATTTTTTTGAGCTCATACTGTCTGCTAGACATGGGATTGAAAGTGTGGTCAAGATGCTCAAGGCCTGAGAGTCCTCATTTAGTGAAGGGCAAGAGGCAACAGCCAGGCACAGAATTGTTCAATTATGAGGAATATTGTGAAGGGAACAAAGAAGGTGTGAGATAATGTAATATTGGAAGGGGTGGTTAGAGACCTAGTATATTTATACAGGGTGGGAAAGGCAGGCCCCAAAACAGGGTGGGGCCTGAATTTTGACTGTGATCAGCCAAGGCAAAGAGGAAATAGGGGTGGGGTAGAAAGAACGTTCTAAGCAGAGGAAAGAACGTGTGAGCTTCGTTTATCTTTTGCATCAAAACAAATTACCTCCAAACTTAGTGGCTTAACGCAACAATGTATTATGATCTGTAATATCTGCGAGGTGACAGGGCTCTAGCAGCTGGGACTGAAACCATCTGAAGGCACAACTGGGCTGGATATTCAAGATGGTTTCTTCCCTCCCATGTCTGGTGTTGGGCTGGGGTTGCTGGAACAGCTGGTAGTCTTTGAAGACAAAATACGTGACTTTCTAGCTTCTTCTGGCCCACGGTCCCTATCTTGTACAGGAATCCTCCCGTTGGTGCCCGTTGAACTAGACAGCTGTTTCTCTGGATCACCAGCCTCCCATGGCCTCTTTCCTTTCCCATAGCAAATTGCAACATTCAGCTCCCAGCAACCCCTGGTTGGTGGCCCCCAGGTTCCTGGCAGGCCCTTCCCACCGGATCACAGAGCTGCTAGTTCCCAGACGACCAGTCATGCACAGGCCAGAGCTGGGTCTCTAGGAGCTGTGGAGCTGCTGAGTCCACAGGCTCCCCTGGCTCCTTTCTTTCCAGCTGCCTCACACTTGTTTTCCTTGGCAGGAGGAAGTTTTCAGTCACTGCTTCATCTTCCATTTATAGGCATATATGCATCTTTGTTATTCTTTTCACGAAATGACCATGTTCTCGGCTCAGAAAAGAGAGAGAGAGAGTGTTGAGGGCCACACAGAGCAAAGACGCCTTCCTGCAGCATTTCTGTCAGGACTGGAGAATGGAGGGCAGTCTTCCACCCCTACTGCTCTGTCATCTGTGCCTCCGTTTGTACCGTCAGCTCCTCAAGCTTTACTGATTGGGTACAACCAGTGAGAGGAAGGCCAAGGTGTGGGCAGTTGCCACCTGTACAAGAAAAGGGGTGTGGCTTCCTGGCCTGAGTCCAGGGTCCTTCTTCTGACACCAAAGTGCTCTGTGGCCCAAGGGGGGCTGCTTAAATGCTGTAGGCTCGAATTTCTCCACCAGCTAAGCTGCATCATCAGGGTGCAAAAAGGAGGGATAAAGCCAGCAAACACTTGTGTACTGCTCACACGACTCCAGCCACTGTTTCAAGTGGTTTATAAACAGCAACACATGTAATCTTCACAATAATTGCATGAAGTAGCACTATTATTATCCCCTTGTTATAGATGGGGCACTGAGGTGGAGAGAGGGTAAGTGGCACAACGGGAATCTAAATCCAGGAGGGCTTCTCCAGTCTGTGTCCTTAACCACTTGTGTGGCTGTTTTATAATTTATTTATTGGTTTCTTTTTTAAAATTATTTTTATTTTTTATTTTTTTCTTCGCTATTTTGTTTTAAATGTTACATTAAAAAAATATGAGGTCCCCAGATGCCCCCACCCCTCCCACAACAACCTCTTCCATCATTGCAGCACATCCACTGCACCTGGCGAATATATTCTGGAGCACCGCTGCACCACATGGACAGTGGTCCACATTTTAGTCCACACTCTCCCCCAGGCCACCCAGTGGGCCTTCGCAGGACACACAAAGTCCAGCATCTGTCCTTGCAGCACTACCCAAGACAACTCCAAGTCCTGAAAATGCCCCCACACCATATCTCTTCCATTCGCATCATCAAATTAAGATGCTCCCACACCTAACAGGACTACTTAGTCCCTCTTCCTTGACAAAGTGGGCTGGAAACTGTGTGTGAGGGTTGCAGGCAACAGCAAAAACTGGGACAAGTCTGGACCAGTCCCAGGCCCAGACAATTCCATTTGGTTGAAATTCTGACTTTTCCACAGATTTATGATTCTCAGTCGAGTGTTTTGTGCCTATTTGGAAGGCTGGATTAGCAAAGCAATTTACTGGTGTATCCCAAGAGCAACCTGTTTCTCTTGGCTCAACCCCATGGCCTGGGAATTCACTAAGTAACCAATTAATTTATCTTCTTCCTTCCTTGGTTTAACAAACTTTGAACTTATGGTTTCTGTGTGTAAGACACCACACTGGGCATATGAGGAAAGAGTGAAGAAAAGGGAACTTAAATGAAATAGCCATAGCCCCTGCCTTCGAACTGTGTGTTTGTGCATATGTGCACACTTATAAATAAGCTTGAGAATCCAACTGTTACTAGCTACTTATTCTTTTGGGTTATCCTCTAATACTCTCTGAACTGCTACAAGTAGTATATTTCCTTCATTCTCTGGGTTCTATAATGTCCTGCATAAATATGTTTTCATAATATCTTCTGGTTCTGAAGCCCCATGGGGCATAGATGCTCTCCCAGGCCAGCGGATGCCCAAGCTGTTGAAACTGGATAGAATTTTTACGACAGATTAATGCCCCAGGCTGCTCATGGCACTGTATTCAGCTGAGTTTGGATACAGACTCAGAATCTTGCTTGACTCAATGTTTCTAACAGCTACTACCAATTCAGTAGTTTTGTCATAGAAATTTTGCTCATGAAGTTTTGTCATAGAAGAATTTGCACATAAATACAAGGGTGAGGAATTCTTAGTTTCTGCCTAAAGAGGTATTTTCAGAGGAATGTATGTAGGTATATTTTATCAGTCAGGGTCATAGAATCCCAACAAAAGGTTCAAATGGAAAAAACAAACTAAGGAAGAACAACTTACGAAGGTATGGGCAGGTTGAAGGAAACCAACCAAAAGCGCTGAGGCACCTGGAAACTAGGAGCAGTGGAAAGCCAGTGACACATTTGGGACTCAGAGGGCAAGGGGAGGAATCAGAGTTACCAGAATTCCAGTGAGAACTGGGTCTTGGGGACCAGGCTGCCCTGGTCTTGGAGGGACACAGACAGTGCCCCAGATGTGGCCTAAAGTAGAAGGGGGACGAAAAGACACCCTCACCTCTCCCTCCCCACCTTTCAAGTTTCCTGAGGGAGCCTTGCCATGGCCAAACCCAACCAGAACTAGTTGGCAAAGGCACCCAGATGAAGAGTCCATTGAGGTCAGTCCCAGGTTCACCACTGGGGGTTGAGAAGAGCAGAGATGGGTCTAGAGTGAGGGCTAACCAACCCAGATCTGTACCTGGGTTAGGAGCACCTATATCTTGGAACTAGACTAGCACTTAGTAATTATTTACTCTAACTTTTCATTTTCCATTTGAGGTACCTGGGTGACAAGGTAGGTAAGTGTCTGCATGTGTGGGGTATGATTTTCTCCTATCACACAGAAGTCCAAAAAGGGTGGGTGGTGTAGTCTATTAAGCAATTTAAAACTCTGGGGCTCTGAACTGAAAGAACCACCTTGTATTTCCTTTTGTTTTTATTTTTTTAATGTTACATTAAAAAAATATGAGGTCCCCATATACCCCCACCCCCTCAACCTCCTCCTTCCCCCATAACAACAACCTCCTCCATCATCATGAGACATTCATTGCATTTGGTGACTACATCTCTGAGCACCGCTGCACCTCATGGTCACTGGTCTGCATCATAGCCCACACTCTCCCACAGTCCACCCAGTGGGCCATGGGAGGACAAACAATGTCTGGTAACTGTCCCTGCAGCACCACCCAGGACAACTCCAAGTCCCAAAAATGCCCCCACATCACATCTCTTCCTCCCACTCCCTACCCCCAGCACCCACCATGGCCACTTCCCCCACACCAATGCCACATTTTCTTCAATTATTAATCACAATAGTTCATGAATAGAATATCAGTCAGTCCACACTAATCCATACTCTATTCCTCCATCCTGTGGACCTTAGAATGGTTGTGTCCACTCCACTTCTATATCAAGAGGGGGCTTAGATTCCACATGGATGCGGGATACAATTCTCCTGCTTTCAGCCGTAGGCACTCTTGGCTCCCTGGTATGATGGTTGACCATC